>NC_031799.1:45852531-45867209 GCF_001522545.3 Parus major
GCATAGAACCAGACCTTCTCTACAGCTAACGCCAAAAAAAGCCTGCAAAGTTCTCCTGTGCTACAAAGCAATGCAAAAAGCCCTCCTGGATCCTAACCTATTGCTCCAGGCATCTAAGAGTAACTCAAAAAACACACCAAGCCCCCATAACCCACACTGAGATGTTGAACACCCAGAAGGAACTGGGATCTGAGGAACCACATTTGTGATCTTTGGGTACTAATGCTTCTGAGAAAAAAACCAAAAGGCTTGTTCCAGCTGGACCTTCCTTATTTCTAGAAGCAGCAAACAAGGAGAAGCACTAATTTCATTACATTTAGAGGTCTCTGCTGTGTACAGAGACAAGATCCTGGATCTTTCAGCACTATTTGTTCAAAACATTTTGAACATGGGTGAGACATCTTAGCAGGAAAATGCCATGACTGGAAATGCAAGTGGAATCATTCTGTCTGGCTTGCTCTAGTGGAGAGGCCTTGACACCTCAGCAGCACCACCATTTCCACCCCCCCACATTTTTGTCCTTTCACGGTATTTCTTAGAACACAGGGCTGAGGATGGGTGGTGTGGAAGTGACAGCTCTGACACACAGCTGAAAGCATCAGGGCCAGGGTGGCCTGTAGGACTGTTTCTCTGCTCCAGCAGAACAAGGCAACCCAGAGTGGTGACACTGACACCAACTGGGTCCAACCAAGCCAAAAGGAGCCCAGCAGGGTGATAGGAAGAGGCAGCAAAGTGGCAGAACCAATCCCCACACACATGCCCAGTGTGGTGGACTGATGGCACCACTGCCACCATCACTGCCACACAGAGGGTGCAGGGAACTGCCACTGCAGGTCCAGAGCTGCTCCAGGCAGCACCAGCAGCCTCCATGGACCATCAGAACCACTCTGTAACCCCTCACCATCTTGTCTTTGTTCCAGGGGTCACATGTGAAACTTCACCTTTGTTGGTCAAGCCACTGCCTCTTTTGTACAATTTTTTTATATTGGTGTACTACTTTCTTTTTTTTTTTTTTTTTTTTTTTTTAACTACATTGTATCTAACATTTTTAGCCTCTCATAGATTGTTTTTTCTGTTGTCCCCCTCCATTTTCATGGGGAAGGGGAGAGAAGAGGCTTTACAGGAACTATCTCAAGACAGGGACATATAAAGGAGGGAAGGCCTTAGAAAGAAGAAACAACCCTCATGCTACCTCTATTGAAAGGAATAAAAGTGCAAGTTTCTTAATATCCAGCCACAAATTTCTGGAGTCTTGACAGCCAAGATGCACAGGAACCTGGAAACCTTGTAAGAGACTACAGATTACTGGCTAAAAACATTTTAGATGCTTGCATGTGGGGGAAGGGGCAGATCAAGCCTTTCTCTGGTGAGGTGATACCCTGCTCTGCACACCCCACACCCCCAGACTTGTATCCCAATCCAGCAGTGGCTGCTGATCCCTGGCACACCAGAGCCAATGCTCTACACCTGTGTCTGGAGCCCTGTAACCCAGCTCCAGAACGGCCAGGTGAGTAGGAGCTCCATATGGGGGAAGGCCCCAGGAAAGTCAAAAGGTATTTAACTCAGGATATGTGGCAACCACATGTCTTGACCCTACCTCCTCCTAGAATTTTTATCAGCTGAACACTACTGGAACCAGGAGTGATACCTATGTTGGTTCTTTTCTGTATCTTCTGTCATTCTCTTTTTTCTCTTAATTCTTCTAATTCCTTCCTCTCAGATTTTTGAGTAACTTAAAATCTAACAGGCTTGGAGTCTATTGAGTTGAATGGGCTAAGTTAATGCTTTATGGAATGTTGTATGTTGATTGAATGCTGCTTTCAGTTTTTTGCCAAAGTTCTCTGGTTTTCAAAAGTTGCCAGTGAAGGTTTTTTTGTTGTTTTGACCTCTTGAGAATATCTCATCAGTATTTCTCCTGCTTGTTTAATTCAGAGGACGTGAACAAGTGTAAGTCCTTTTAAAGTGTCTCACTGAGCAATGTTTTTGGGGCCTAACATTTTAATTGGTGCAACAAGCAGGGTACTCTTGAGGTGACATGGATATTCTCTACAGTAGTAACTGCTCATCACATAATAAAGGAGAAATAAATTTTCAGCCAAAGCTGCTATTTTCTGGCAGAAAAGTAATGGAATCCCACACCAAAACTGATCTAAACTGCTCTCCACTCACAGACTTGCTAAAAGCTTATAAAGAAAGCTCATCCAACCCTAAGGAGAGATGGGGACTGAGAAAAACTAGCACCATCTGCAGTTACTTGTGGAGCAAACATGAACTTCGGTAAAATCAAATTAAAAAGACGCTAGTAAAGGACAAGGCCTGGTACTCATATGCATGGAGGTTCGAGTCAGAGTGACGTATGTTGCCCAGCAGGTAGAGAAGGAGCTGAATCAGTTGCAAATTGCCTCAGAGTCCGATAGCCGGCCTCAGGCCGGAGCAAGAACTGAAGACTGTGAAGAAGCTAGCCCCCAAAACCTGAGAAACCAGTTAAACCCGCTTCTCCAAAGAGCTTTAGAGATGCAATTTAACACTGCGGGGGAAGGCCCGGAACCAGCTCTTTCCAGACTGCAGGAAGAGGCGGGCGGGCCGGCCTGCAACACCGCCCCCACAGCCCCTGGGAGGGCTTTGCGCGCCAAAGACAAAGCTCTCCCCTCAGCCTAAACTCCGCCCGACCCTAAAATACGTGAAGGTGGGACGCCCCGAAGATGGTGTCACCTTTCTACACTCCCTGGAGGAGAGGTTTGGCTCAGCAAAGCCAATCTTCTTCCCTCCTTCTCATCCCAACCCCTGCCCACTGATAAAGAAGGAATTCGCTTGTGAGGCGGCAGAGTGCACGATAGTGATACTTCGCTCTGCAACAGAATTGGTTGAATTACGCGGAAAAATTAGCAATTATCACAAAGACAGTGAATTGAGACTGTTTTGACAATTTCTCTAATGAGAAGAATGAAATGAATCTTTTAGAGGAAGAAACACATAGTGAAAAGCCCTGGCCTTTTCACGCCCAGGGAACAACCTGTTGCGTGAAAAGTTTGGACCCCTTGGAGGGGGGATAACCCCTATCTATCCCCACTCCAAAATGTGCTAAAATTACTTGGGCGAGTGTGGGAGGCAGCTGGCCTCCAAGCAATATATGAGAAGCAGCTGATGCCTCGTTGACCTTCTTATGCATTATTGTTATTTATTTCAAAATTTAGGGATCAGGACTGAGGAAACAAAATCCCGGGCCCACCTCCAAAAAGTGAGTTGGGAGAGGGTGGTGAATTCAAATATTCGAATATTCCTCCCTGGAAATAAAATGGGAAATAAATGGAGATTCAGCTTCCCTGTAGTCTTAATGAAGCTTTGCAAACTGCTCCTGCAGTGCCTCCTTCTGGCAGCACTGAATATTGAGCCTTGTCTGCCTCCGGAGGCTGGAGGCCGAAACCTGCCGCTAGAGAATCTCTAACGTTTAGGAGAAAATTATTTTATCATTATGCAAGTTTGTTGTTTTGGTCTCACTAATAACAGTGAATGTTCAATGTGTCCTCACCAGTCAGGAGACTGGGTGTATGTCCAGACCTGGAATGAAGAGCCACTTAACCAGAAGTGGAAAGGCCTTTTGATCCCAAGACTGTGAGATCTACAGCTGGAGACTGCTAAATTATGCAATAAAAGTCAGCTCTGGACACAGGGAATTGTATTGAACAGTAGAGTAAATGCAACTCCGCTACAGATAAAGCTGCAATGGAACAAGAAGCTCTAAAATTAGAAACATTAAATGGTTTATCTTTCTGCTCATTTCCAGAGCAGTGTCCCCAGTATGGCAGCATGGCTGTCTGTTACTTAATTAGTCAACCATCCTAGCAGGACCTTGTACTTAATGACTGTAATAACAAGTATGGCTTTGAGTGCCAAAGGAGTAAGAGAACAAGAAAGAGAGCTATGTCCTTTTCCCTAAGGACCACTCTAACGTCACACCTACAGAATGAATACTACCTGACCCTTGGAAAAGAAATTTTGGTTTATGAACTTCAGTCCAAATCTGCAAAATAGAATGTAACAGAAAGTGTAGATCAAAAAGACCATGTTACCTAAAACTGAAAAGGTCTCAAAAGGATGGCTGGCTACTCTAACTTAAGTTTGCCTACATGGTGCTAGGAATCTTCATCAGTATTATTAAGGCACTGGATAATTTAAATAAGACAACTTTTGCCAAATAAGTTTTATTAGTGATTGTCGCTTTCTTTATGTCTTCTACATTTCTTTTTACAGACTTTTTTTGTTGGTTTGGTTAAAGGATCACCAAAACATTCTATGGTATACCAAGTGGATAGTTTCTCTTTAAGAAAGGAGGTCCAAGTGGAGCTGAGTTTTCTCCTTCTAGGGGTGTTTTGTGTAGAGATTAAATGGTGACAGTGAAGCATTGCTGTTCTTCACTGCATTAAGTGTTTACATGGTTTTTATCTTGCAAAGTTTTAAGACATTTATGTTCATATGTTTTCTATGAGTTTGTTGCAAACAGTATTTAAAAATGTTTGTATTTTCTCTCTGGTTGCCACAGTGGCTGGAGAAGATTCCTCTCTAAATTTACCTTAGGCAAATTTTTATACCTTTTCCCATCTCCTCAGAGCAAAGCATAAAATTATTACACCAAGGCAAGTACGTGTAGTACAAGTAGGTGATGCTTAGAGCATGATCTAAATTGCATAAAACAATGCTATTGTGATGCCAAAATTCTGGTGGGGAGAAAGGTTCTTATGCCTCATTTTGCAAGATGAGCTTCCCATCCCCTTTCAAATCCTTTCACTGTCTAGTGCTCTGTCAACAGCGCTTCATTTACATGATGGGACTTCTGAACTCCTTTCAAAGAAGCTTTGCCTGAAAGAGAAAAGGTCTGGTTTACACTGCATTGCTCTGTAGGCCTTAGGAAATCACTTTGTAAGCCCTTATCCACCTACTGCCCAAAAAACGCATATAAAAGACTGAAGCCCCGAAGAGAAGGCAGTTAGGGGCAAAATAATGAGAATTATCGTGGTGTTGGCACATGAGGTACCAGGTGGGTGAGAAAAAGGACCTTAAGCCACCTGTAAATAGCTTCTCTGACAATCAGGGAGGGGAAAGTGCAAAGAAAGGAAGAGGTAGAAACATCAAAGGAATGAGAGGACTATGTACAGAAGTTGAAAGTAGCAAAAAAGGGGAAAAAAAGGGTAATTGGATAAAATACTGAAAAAATAAGCAAGGCTTCTCCTGGTGCTGGATGGTGCATTGGGGGATGGTGTCAGCAGCTTTGGGTGCTCATCCCAAAGCCATCACCTGTTTTTTCTCAGCTCTGACAGGTCCAGGCAGCCTTTTTGATAGTGCTGTCCCACAGGGCACACAAACATTTAATTAGCTTGTTTTAAAAAAGAAGAGACTGATGTCAAGTTTGTTGTTGGAGTGTTCTCTGGGGAACGCAAAAGGCATTTTGAATGCAGTTTGAAAACATAGTTAGTCATTGCTTGAAAAACTCCCCAGAAATATTTGTGGTACTTCACTGAATTCTCCTACCACTGTGCAAAGATTTAATTTTAAAAGTTTAAAGTAAAAGTACTTGCAAGCACATACTCTACTGCTATCCGGATCACCTGTCAGCTGGAAAATATGTCTAAAGAACCACCTTCGGAAGGGAACGCCATACATTTTAAAGCAGTTTTGTTAGCTTGTTTGCTCATGTGGAAATGTGTGGCCTGAAGACGCATTAGACTTCATTTAATTGGGGTGGGGATAAAAGACCTATGTGTTAATGTAAAAAGGAGTGTAACAAAGGGCAGCATCACTGAGTTTTGGAGCATGCTCAGGTGCCAGCCAGGACCCACACAGAAGGTGGCCTCCAATATGCTGTGTTGGTCCAAATGCCCCATCTCAGTGAGCTGGACATCCCATTGTGGTGTCACATATACTGTCACCTGGCAGTGAACTGTGATGTCTCAAGGGTTAGACTGTAACTTCACATCCCTTGGGGCTTTCATTCAGGCACAGAGAGAATCTGACTTAGGCTGGCTTAGGTCTGATTTTCTGCCATGCATGTCCACAAGATTTGGAGGATGGAGCACAGGGACAGCAGGGGACCAAGGTTTCTCCATTTCATTGCGGTGTGTGAGATGCTTTGGTAATGCCAGAAATGGGGAGCAGCTTCTCAGGACACCCTGAATTACCATGGAGAACAGACAGAGCCATGGGGACAGAGTGGAGCTGCCCCATTTGCCATGATGAGCAAGAGGGTGTAGCTTATGTGATACCTTGTGGCCACGAGTTCTGCATGGGCTGCATCCTGCGTTGGGCAGAGAAGAAACCAGAGTGCCCACTCTGCAGAAGATTGATAGAGTCTGTCAGGTTTTCTCTTCAGGAACAAAAGTACCTAGAATGTGTCATCACACCCCAGGGAGAGTCACCAGAGACCAGCAGCCATGCAGAAAGATCTCTTGGCCTCCTGGATGGAAACAGCTGCCAGCGCCCTGGGGCGGGTCCTGTGCAAGGGACACTCTCCCCAGCTGAGCAGGGGCCTAGTGGGACAGAGGCCGTGGGTAGCCTGCTGCCTAAGGTCTGGGCAGAACTTTTCCAAAAAGAAGCACGTGTTCTTGACCCCATGTTGCCCTGGCTGCGCCAGAGGCTGGAGGAAATATATGGGTCCCAGTGGTGGCTGGCTGTGAGAGCAGAGAACAGCATCTTGTACACCCTGTGCCTCTGTGGTCCAGATGGGGAGGTCATGGTCCAGATGCTGCAGCCTCTCCTGGAGGAATATACAGAACAGCTGGTTGCTGCCACTGTCAATTTCATTGTGGGCCAATGCAGTGAGGAGGCCCAGAGGCTGCTGCTCTCCCATGCTGCTGGGAAGGAGGACAACAGCCCTGAGGCCAGTTCCCACTCCACCAGCTCCACCAGCTCCCAGGGAGGGACTCCCAGCTGGCATCCAACCCCTGCCAGCAGCCCTGCAGGCTGTGACATGGAGCACCAACCCAGCACATCAGAAGCTGCCCTCTGTGCCCTCCACATCCTCCAGTCATCTGTGCTGATTGGTACAGAGCAGGTGCAGCCCCAGAAAGAGCAGGGGGAGGTGGTGGTAGCAAGTTTCTCTGCCCAGGGTGTTGCTTAATGTCAAAAGAGAAAACTCTTGCACTAGTCTTAATATAGGAAAAACCCACAGGTCTTCATTAGAAGCTTCCAGGTGCCCACATGGTCATGGGCACACCTGGCACTGTATTTCTACAATTTTTGTAAGTTTAACAAAGTAGCATATCTAAAAAATATTGTCCCATTAGAAGAGCAGTTGGTTAGTTTCTCTGGGTTCCACCCCACTGGAGTTGTTCCAGGGGCTTTCTTGTTATGTCTTCTAAGTTCTAGTGGAAAACATAGTGTCCTTGTTAGCCTAAAAAGCAAGATTAAATACCATTTCAGGAATGTGTTAAAAGGTTAGCTTACTCTTCAAAAAAGTAGAGGGAAGAGTAGGAAAAGTACTAGAAGCTACAACCTGTGCTACAAGCCATTTTTAGTAGTCTGCAAATCTACAAATATATGAAAAATGTATAAAAAGCAGAAATCTCTAGGTATCAAGGGCAGCAGCCACCCCCCCACTGCCCCCTGTCAGGGCTAGGAACACTCTCACACTCCCACTTGGGTCCTGGCATTCCCAAGACAGGAGGGCTTCTGGCCCCAGGATTCTACCAAGCCATGAAAGCAACCCACTTCATTGCCAGAATTAGCAGGGCTCCAGCACATTTTGAGACTGGAAAAAGGAAATACATGATTTCCCTCACACAGTCTCTGTCTGCTGTTTTCTCCCCCTTCTGGCGCCTTTCCCCTTCCCCTCATGCCCCACTATGGTTGGCATTTGCCTGTTAGGGAGGCAGGCTATTGAGGAAGTTGCAGTTGCAATGAGAGTTGCAGGCTTGTCGAGATGAAAAAAGAGGGATGGGACCACCTTGCTTTGAGATGATTTATTGCTCAAGTAGCCAGATAAGATATCAGTCCCAAGGCGTGAGATTTAGAGGGGAGCAACAAGTCAGCCATAGCTCAAGGAAGTCACAAGTTTCTTCTTCACACGGAAATATATAACATTTTGGTCCAACAGACAGTTGCCACAAAACTTGTTTCTACTTATTAACCTATCACCTTTGCTTAATTTTGCTGCACTGCATCTGTCTCCTAGCTAATAAACTGACGTACTCATACACAGCTCTATTATAGCTTCTAGATCCCCAGCCTACTCTATAAGTCCCATTATTACAGCTCAAACCTCACAATATTTTACCTAATGTAATTTCTTACTTACTGAAGACATTCTTACTTATAACTATAGGAACACAAGTTATAATTTTTCTACTTAATGTTTGTGTACCTTTATTATTTAATTAACCCAAGCTCTTTCCAAGGTTGCAGATTGAACCCTTCAACATCCGTGGAAAATTTCATTTTTCCATTTCCCACACAAGCTGAGCTCTGGCTGGGAGCCCAAGGCAAGAGGCCATGAGCTGGTAACCCTTGGCACAGGAAGGGGCACAGGGACCTGTGGCACCGTCAGGGACTGGACACTAAGATCCAGAAGGAGCTGAGACCCCACCAGACACTGGTGCTGTGAGGGTATGAAAGCTCAGGGGTTCCTTTGTTCAGGGTCCCTTCTCAGAGGCACCAGCTGGAGCTGTTGTTATTTAGTTATTGCACCACAATTAAGCTGTTTGAAGGACATGGATGTCTGAGAATCTGCTATGGGAAACCTGGGGTTGAGCTGAAACCCTGGTCTGACTGTGAGTGTGAGGAGTGTAGCTGTGAAAGGGCTTCATTCCCAGCACGGGTGGTGTGAATGTGACTGCCAGAATGCCTCCTGGATGGTCAGACAGGGAAGCTTCCCTAACAGCAGGGTTCAGGACTGGATCCAGGTGAAACCAGGCTGTGAAGGACCCTGTGGGTCTTCAGAAGCAGCCAGCTGGACAGCAGCCTTATGGGGAGAGCTGCAGGGAGGGCAGCATGGCCTGGCTGGAAACTGCCTGAACCTTACCTTGCATTTGGAAATGTCAGCCAGCCCATAACTCAGATTCCTGATCCTCTCTCAGACCCTCTTCTGCACAGCAGTGGTGTGTTGAAGAATGGCTTGCTTCTCGAGGCCATAGCTCCTTAGAAGGCCTGCACAACCCTGACTTTGAGCTAGCATGAGTCCTCGGCAAAATATTGTATCAAAGAAATGAAGAAGACTAATTGTTAATAGGACAATGAAGAACAGATGAGAATTTAGGATGAGAAATCTGCTACATGTATCTTGTGAATGTATCTTATGAAGTTTGTCAGGATGTGAATTCTGCAGAATGTATCCCATATAACTGCTTAATATATCTTAATAAGTTTCACTAAAAAGTATCTTACAGAGCTCGGGTGTTATGAGCTGGACCAATAGAAATGTAGAAGTTAACATGTGAAAAACAGCAATTATCCAATCATAATAGAATATAGATGGCATGTTACCTTTTCAAAATACTATAAAAATGTAGCTAAGATTGTAATAAAGTTGGAACAAGCAGCTAACTTATATTGGGTCATCTCTTGATTCCCAAACCCGTCTCCTACAGTGGTGTCAGAGTTGGTGAAGTCCAGGAGCACCTGGGAAAAGAGAAGCTGCAGATGAGCCCTGGGAGCAAACATGCTCTCAGGCAGCAGCAGCAGTGTGACTCCACTCCTGGGCAAGACTTGCATGGTCCCTCAAGCTCTGCCCTTGAGCAGTCTTGGTGGGCTCCTGCTCCAGGAGTTCCTTGCAGGCCTGGGACAAAGGCCCTCAGCCAACCCTCTCGCAAGGCAGATGCCATCCTCTGCAGCTACTGCACTCCAAAAGAGCTTGGTGCCACCCCCTGGTGCTTCCCTAGGGGAGTTAAGCACCCTCCCCACAGCACACTGCCTGCATAGCATTGATCTGGGTGCTGTCTATAAAACCTTAGATTGGTTTTTGCATGTGAGATTGTTTGTTGTTATTGTTTAGAAGTTGTTCATTGTAGAATTGTACTGGTTGTTTTTTGTGTGTGTTCCAATTGAATGTTTGATTGTCATAAGCATTATCCCTATTTTTGTGGTCCCTTACTCATTTGTTTGTTGCTATTGATGGATTATTTGTAACTTTAATAATCCCTTTTAAGTTTGTTACTTTCGAGGTTTTCAAAGCAAATCCCCTCACTAGCAGAATCTTACAAAGAATTTTAACCTGCCCCAGAAGGTTGTAACTTGACACCACATCAACAGTCCATACTAATGAGGAACTTTCCCTCCACAACCTCAGTTACCCCAACGACAGCAAACTGTTGGAGGAGAAGATGTTACCAGCACCAATGAACAGCTATAGGGGTGGGACTGCCAGCAACAAGCTGAGGGGACAGAGATTATAAAAGGACCTGTGAAGTTTGCAGAACTGCCCTTTAACTGTGGATTAGCTGCAGCTGAGGACCCGACACTACAGACTCCGGTCTACATCTCTTTTAGAGACTTTTTTATATAAATTTGAGTGCAGATTAGCTGCATTCACTGCAGTGCCGCTGAGTTCTTGCTTTGGGACCAAAATGCCGGTTCAGCCAGAGGATTCCTCAATCCTCAGACCCGGGACTTTTTTAAAATTTCTTTTCTTTTTTTCTCCCTCACCCATTATCCCTTCCTCCCCTTTGTTTTTTTTTCCCTTAATAAACACCCTAGTTTACTTGAACCCCCAAAGTTGTGTCTTTTTCCTCACATGGGGACAGAGGATTGGGCAATCCCTCCTATCTAGGGTGAGGAACAGCCCTGTGATGCCCACTCTTTCACAGGCCAGAGCTCAAAGATGTCATGCAGAACCTCATCAACTCTGGAGAGAGGAGAGTTGAGCAGCATTGCTTCCAGCATCGTGTCCACAGCTCTCAGGGTCTCCAAGGACAACAGAGAGTGATGACAGTGATTCTGCTGTTCCTTCCCACCGTGGAAGACTGGTCTGAACTCTCAGGGACAGGACAGGATGTACATGCTGCCCAGGAGAGAGACATGGGCAGAGAGTCTGCTAAATATACATAAATATACAAATACCAATTTCAGTTTAAAAAATTAATTAATTGCAGATTGCTACAACTGTATTGCCTGCATCTAAGCATGCAAACATCTGTATATCTATCTAAATATCCATCTACCTCTAGCTGTTTAAATACAACAATATAATACATCTGTAAGTCTAACTATATAGAAAGGGATCCCAGATAGTCCATTTCCACAATCTTTCCCCCAGAAGAGCAGCTCTTCTGGAAAGGTGCAGCAGATGGACATCTAGGAAGCAAAGTGAACACTGAGTCAACACTGGACCTTGTTTATGTCTCCCTTGGCAGCACACCTAGCAACTGGACTTCTAGCAGAGACTATAAAACATGGCCTGTAAGAGCCTGAGACAAGAGATGTGGGACAACAGGTGGCTCTTCAAAATGCTATTTATTGTCTAGATGATTTTATAGTATTCATGGGTCATGGGTAACAGCCACACCTAAACCTGCCAGCTCCAGTTTATAGGCAAACCTGAAGCCCCATTAATTCTGGTTAGAATGTATTATGCATTTCTCTTTGCTGAACATCTCAATGCCTAACAACCAATCAGCATCATACACAATTCCTTTACTATTACCTATAGCCTATCATAACTACTGCCATTACCATATTATGGTCATTACTATCCAACCACATGAGTTAGTATGTTACAGTTGAAGCTTAAACTTGTTTTTCTGTTTTCTTGCAGTAGCAAATTCTTAGACCTTTTCTCTACTGCTACATCAGCACATTTGTTTGCCTGTGGTATCTTCTGCTTTTCCTAAGACCTATTTCTGCTTGGTAAAAACATCTTTTTTGTTTGTGGCCAACATATCCTTTGCTCTAGCCATAAAAGCTCTGTCCAGCTCGACTTAACCTTTGCTTTCTTAGTTATCCAGTAACAACTGGCTCAGCAATTCCTAATTTAGACATCTATTATTCTTCTGTATCAAAACTTGCTTTCATCTCTATTCCACTTTCAGGTTCTACTTTCAGAGAGCTTTCTGCCAAGCATACATAACTGTGAAACTTTCTTGCCAAACTTTCCTCTTTCCCAACAATGTCCTGAAAGGCAGGCTCTGCCTTGGGAATTTGAGGCCTGGTGTTTAAAGAATAGGGATTTTTCCAAGTTTTCAAAACTTTAAAGCTTTGAAGTACCCTGATAAAAACTGCAGCTCTAGCCCCGTAAATGGCACCCACAAGAACTTTGAACAGAGACATTCGCATCTCATGAAAAGAACTCTAGCCTTGTTTCTTCTCTGTACTGACAAAGAGACCCCAGTAATTACATAAAAGGTAAAAACTGGTAGATAGGCACTGTGAGATGAGTTATTAACTAACATTACCTGGGATTGAGAAACTACCCTTTGAAGTGAGTAATAGCTCATCAAACTCTACCATCAGCTCTCCTAGATCAACTACTCTGCTCTCCCCTTTCTGTAAAAGTCAGGCTCAGAGTAGCTCAGTTGTCTCTAAAAACATATAGACTTTCTTCTTACAAGGGTCCTCTGGCTCAAGGGAACTGTTCCCACAGGTCATGTTGCCAAGTGAAGCTCTCTGTTCCATCACAATGTTCACAGGCTTACTTTCTGAAGACTCACACTGAACCAAAATAGTCTCCTTAAAAAACAAAATAAAATAAAAGGAAAAAAAAAATAAAAAAAAAAAGGAAAACCAAAGATCACGAGGTTAACATGATTTACATGGCAAGTGTTTTAAATTCAGCTGTTTGCCAAATTGAAACTCAGACTCTTACAAAGTACCTATTGATCAAAACACAAAACCAAAAAAACAGGACACAGCAAATGAGAATACATGTCCTCACAGTCTGAACTTTGCTCTTGCTTATGACACTAGCTATGAGAAACAAGAAGAAACCCAGAGGGAGAAATCAAGGTGAGTCACCTTCCTAGTTATCACTAGACTTACACATGTATTATACTGAGGCATCTCACTCAAACCACTGCACAGGTTTGTGTGGTGCAAAACTGCACATGCAAAAATTTATGAGCATTTCTGGCTGTGAATCTCACCCCACATCATCCAAATACTAAGTCTAATTAATAATTTAATAATTATTAAATTATAACATGTTTCTTGCTTTTTGGAACTGCTCTCTCCTGCTCCATATGTATTTTGTAGGCAACTATTTACTGCATGGGTCTGTTTCCATGATTATGTGGCAAAAATCTATAGGGTTAAAAAACCTCACAAAGCTAGACAACATAGTTAGGTTTCTGTTCCACTGAGGAAGTAAAGGCCTGAAGTTAAGTACCTGGAATTTACTTTAGACAGAAAGATATTCTCATTATCACCTGTTCAAGAATAAAAGTCTCTTCTGCAAACAGGCTAGCCATCAGTGCCTTGAAGATGAAAGATTGTTTAGAGCCTGCAACACTTCCTTCTATTAAGGAAAAGAAGGCTTTTGAAAACTGGAATGTGTGAGTTTATAGAAGACAAAAGGACACTTTTTTTGGGTAATAGGATCATCACACTGGGTAATAGGATAGGGATAATTCAAAAAAATCACACTCCCCACCTTGTATCTGGTCTTACTCAAATATTTAAAGGGCAATGCCTGTGTATATTAATAGAAAAAGATTTTTTTTTTATGAAGCCATGTAAAAATATGCAAAAAAGGCTGGGTCTACACAGGAGCTAAACACCCAGGGAAGTCTGGGAAGAGCCAAGAGTTAAAGAAAGCAGATTTTTTAACCAAAAGAGGGAACCTATCAAACCAAAGGCCTAGTAGTCCCTAAACTACTCTTCAACACAGAATAAGTTGCAAATCTTTAACTACTTTATATCCAGGACCAACAACACCCTTCTTACCACGTACATACATAACTCATGAGGACACAAAACCAAAACACCTGTTCCCCAACAACTCCTTGATCCACACACTTAACCCCTCTATCACTAAGAAAGAATTCTGGGCCCTAATTGCCAAAGCCCTCAGAAATGGAAAATATATACTTCTCAAAACACTGTTCAAAAGCTGTCAAAGTGTACAAAGTTCAAAGTGCAGGCAAGAAAATTCACTTAGTGGGCACTAAGGAAGGAGTCCTGCCACCACTGTGTGCACTGGCACAAGGATGTGCTCCTCTGTACCCAGCACTAAACAGAACAGCCCAGTCCGGACTGGTGCTTTGTAGGGGATTCATCAGAATATACATCTATTTGGAAAGATGCACAAGAGGAAGATGACTAATTACTGCAACACAGAGAGCAACAGCGGCAAGTTTGCACCAGCCAAGGGTTTACCACTTAGAAACTTAATTGAAGGCATCAAAATACTGAGGGGACAGTAAAACAGTAGCTTCAACACATACATTTCAAGTGCCTACATTCTAGGCAGGTCTCATGAAGCAGCAAGAGATGCAGCCAACCTCTTTCTTTCCCTTTGTGTTCAAAAGCAAAAGGCGAGACTGCATTTGGTGCTGTAACAGAATGACCTCTCTCATGCCCCTCTCTGCATGAGACTTACAGTTTTCTACACAAGGACCAGCCACAGGTAGAGCAAAGGACACATACAGCTTGTTAGGTGCCATAAAGTATTGTTATAGATACATTTTATGTTATTGGCTTTTCGCAAATATTAAGATGAATGTTATGTGTATAAGAATGAGAAATTTTGTTGTATTAATATA
>NC_031799.1:45869063-45875374 GCF_001522545.3 Parus major
TCCTCCTCCTCCTCCTTTGCGTCCTACGCCTCCTCCTCCTCCTCCTCCTCCTCCTCCTCTTTCCTAGTTTATCATCATCTGCCAGCATCACAATGGGTCTCCTTTGTCTTGCCCATTGCCCACAGGTAAAACAAGAAACATCCCAGGTTAGATCCCTGCTGGATTGCACTTGTTGCTAGATATTTCCTTCATTGTTTTGCTGTCAGGAATCATTCTTGGCATATGCATTTCTTCTGCATCTGGGAAAACAATGCCTTTCCTCACCCTGCAGGAAATGGTAAAGTTTAAATAATTGCATTTGTACTTATAACAAGGCTTTTGGTTTACAGTTGGATTTGATCATAAGGGTCTTTTCCAATGCAAATAATTCAATACTGCTATAACCTGGACTGAGGAATTATCAAGTGCTTCATTCAGGGTGAAGAGCAGCTCTTGCCTTTGTGCCATGCTATAAAGCATGCACACACAAGTCTTTGTCTGCTGCACATTGTTTTAGCATGTGTTTGACAGCAAATATTTGAATGCTCACTCCAATGACTTTTCTGCTGTAGGCTGCAGCTTTGGTAGCCCTGTTTGTATCTAAATGTCTTAGCAGATGGGTATTGGATTTAACTGACTTTCTTGTGTTTGTACCAGGATGAATATCCACACCTGGCAACACTGAGTTGGTATCTGTTGTTTAGGCATTCACACGTAAGAAAAAGGGCAAGCTGAGAGAGCTTGTGTTACATGTGAAATTGCATGTGATAAAGAAAATTAAGAGACATTTACTAATTAACAAAAAAGCAAAGGAATATTTCACTAGACTCAGCTAGAATAGCACTGGAGAAGACACAGGACATATTTATTTGAACTTTTTATTTTGTAATACTTTGTACCACTTTTACATATGTAAGACAGAAGGATAGTACCAGTAAGTAAAGCTATTAATAGAGGAAAATGTCCCTTTTAACTCCTTATTACAGATGAACTAGTTGTAATCAGTTTTCTCAGGGAACATGCTACTGACATTGTGCAAAGCATATTTGATTACAGTTTGCTTCTAGTGAATAAGGAATGCTAATCTAGCAATCCTAGACAGAGCTGTGTCAGAACTTTTTTTTGGTATGGCTTACAGATATTTTCTCCCCAATATTTTCTGACTTTCTTTTCCTTCCTTACACTACTAAATAAATAAAATGTGGTTTAAATGTGGTCTTCCAGACATTTCTGACAAAATACATATATACACTGAGGATATGAAAGCTTGGAGGATAAATTTTATATCTTCTGCTGGTTTGGTGGGGCAGGTGGTCAGTGGTATCTCAATCTGTGTTAACCACTTCCAACATGTTGATTACCAGCAGCAGCAAGTCCTTTTGTGTGTAGAAACAGATACTACAAGGCTCAAAGCCAAACTGCTGATGCTTTATTAGCATCACCAGTGATTCTGCTTTATTTTATCAGAGACTCTGATTATTCACAGGCATCAAAGGTCAGATGCAAAATTTGTATACTTCTGTTTTGGTTATTGCAATTCAAAAGACCATGGAAGTGGCAAGATCACTAAAAAACTTCTGCCTTCACAGAATCACTTGCAGTTATTTCCAGCCTGGACAATATCCCTGTGCATGTGGGGGTGCATGCCCAAAAACTCCAGGGAAACATTCTCCTCTCACTTACTTGGAGCAAGGATTTTTTTCCCATTCCTCTTACATTTCTACAGAGCCATGAAATGCAAGGACTTTTGACCCTGTTTTGATACTAATAATCCATTTTATACACTGAACTTCCTAAATCATTGCTTCAATGCACCTCTGTCACATGCTATTGACTTTAATACTACCATCATTGCTCTTTCAAGTGATGAATCTTCTTTCACAAGGCTGGGAAGACAAAAAACAATTTCAGAGTCTCCAACAGGGAGTCAATTTATCATTACTTCAGTAAGCATTCTTAGCTGCCTAAGGCATTAATTCTCTCTCTTGGTCCTCCATATCAATATCCATATCATGGGGCCCTTCCTGAAATACTTCTTATTTGATAAAATACTGCTTATTTTTATTCATGATGATGGGCAACTGAGATGTTATTGTCCAATTTTTATGCTCTTTCCTTTCAGCCACTGGATCCTGTCAATTACATATACAACTAATGTATGTATTTATTTTCTTTACATTTCTAATGGACAAGCATTCTAGGGTTAATAAAAAATTGTATTAAATATAGTAGTATATACTATGTAGTTTGAAACTTAACAAAAAGTATCTTTTGTGTCTGTCCATCTATCTGCCTGTCCAGCTATCTACCTACCTACCTACCTACCTACCCACCTACTCACCTACCTTTGACTCTGTAAGTTTGAGAACAGCTTTTGTAATAATCATCTCCCTTTACACTAATTTTCAGATATAAACCCAAGGATGCATTCACTGAAAAAGACCTGTTGAGCACTAATTCATACTGCCCACCTGGTCCAGTTGAATTGTGAGCTGAAAAAAATTCTGCAGCCTAAAAAGGGAGAAGATTGAAGAGCAAGAGACCCATTTTGTTGTGGGGTTTCCTTTATCAGAGAAGGTATATTTTTTATTTGTTCTTATTGTTCTAATTCTCTACTTCTAATGAAAGTGGAGAACAAAGGAAGTGGAAGAAATACACCCAAAGACCCATCTTTCTAATGTGGAAATGAGTTTAGAATGCTTTTGCAAAGACCTCTGTGAAAGGAGCCGGGTTGTGGATCTGACTCTATAGTTGAATATCTGTTCCTTCAGGTCATTATTTTTGTGGGGTTTGACCTGGTCTCCCCCCTCAAAGGGACTCTATTGCTTCCACAATGCTTGTACATCTTTTAACTATTTCATTCCAGAAACAATGCTGGCCTCATAGGAGTTCTGAAATACTTGGTAGGAAAAGAGAAAAATGAAACTGAGTGTGGGTCAGATGCATAAGCACAAATCCTGCCCAAAATAAAGAAACCAAATCCACCTAAAAATCCACAGGAATATCCATAGAAATGCAGTGATGAACTGATATTTAAACTGGAGACATGGCCAAAGCCTTGGTGACTAGCATTTAACTGTGGTGGTGAGCCAAAGACATGGGTGAGAAGAGAGAGTGTAACATGGAGCTGCAGTAGCCTTGGATGTATGTGTAGAGGCACGTGGAAATGTAGGGATGGATATCCCATTGTAACATCGCTGGGTGGGAGGATGGCATCATCAGGAGATGGACTGTAACTTAGCATCCCTCACTGCTTATTTTCAGGGGCCAGACATCCATTTGACTGTGACATCACTGGGTGGTGGAAAATAACATCACCAGAAGATGGACTGTGGTATCACATCTTTCACTGGTTATGTGCGTGCCTGCGGAGCCTTGCTGGGCCAGTTTAGCTCAAGCCTGGACTTCTGCTGAGTGTGCCTGCAAGTGGGAGCTCCTTCTATAGCTCTCAGTTCTCCCCAGCCTGCTTCAGCAAGACATGGCCACAAGGGCAGACTGGAGCTGCCCCATCTGCCACAGCAATCGGAGTAATGTGGCATCTGCTGTGCCCTGTAATGACCGGTTCTGCCTGGGCTGCATCCTGCGGTGGGCAAAGACAAATCCAGTGTGCCCAGTCTGCAGCAGACGTATGGAGACTGTCAGGTTTTCTGAGCGGAACAAACGGGACTATCTACAGTTTGCCATCACAGCCTCAGAAGTGTTGGCAGAGGACAGCAGCCAGGCAGGGAGTGCTCCATTCCACCTGGCCCGAAAGAGACCCCATCACCCCAGGGTGTCTCCTCCACCTTCTCCACAAAGGATGCTGTCTCCAGATGAGCAGGGGACCGCAGAGCCAGTGTTCATGGGCGGCCTATTGCCTGAGGTCTGGGCAGAACTTTTCCAAAGGCAACAGCAACTGCTGGACCCTGTGCTTCCCTGGCTGCGCTGGAGGCTGGAAGCAGTCTATCACGATCAGTGGTGGCGAGCAGAGGCTGCAGAGAGCTCCATCCTGCATGGCCTCTGTGTCTGTGGTCCAAATGCAGAGATCTTAATTGAGCTGCTGGAACCTCTCCTCAACGGGCACACAGCATCGCTGGTTTATGGCATCATGAATGTCATTGCAGGCCAGTGCAGTGACAAAGCCCAGAGGCTGCTGTGCTTCCATCATGCCAGTACCAACTCCAGTAGCTCCAGCTACACTAGATCCCAGGAAGTGACTCTTGCCAGTGGAACGACAGGCTCTGAGGTAGAGGAGGAAGCCAGTACATCAGAAACTGGTCTCCAACAGAGTCCCTGCCACCCCCCATCTATGCCCACCTCCTCAGAGCAGGACCAGCCCCAGGAAGAGCAGGAGCAGACAGTGGTGGCAGCAGGTCCATCTGCTCAGGGCTGCAGCCCCTCTCCTCCTGACCAGGGCAGGGACCACTCTTCTAGGCAGCCTCGGCATGCTCGGAAGAAGAGAGCCCGCCGCCCCCACAATTCTCCCTGCCCAAAGAAGAGGCCACCCCGGCAGCAGCACTAGCAGACCTCCAGGAACTCTTCAGCCAAGAAAAAGGAAATAAATTGTCATTTCCCTGACAAAGTCTCTGAGTCCTGCCTTCTCCCCCTTCTGGTGCCTTTCTCTGGCCCCCGTACTCCACCATCAGCCAAGAGTGCCCAGGACTCCAAGGTCATTTCAGCAGTGCTTTCTCACACAGGAAATGATGCTGCAGCTGTGATGATTGAAAAACTTTCAAACAAGCACTGGGGTGATGCTACCAGAGGTATCAGGAGTGAAAGACCGACCAGGCATTTATCACATGAGAAGAGGAAAACTCTGATAGTGCCTAACACAATTTCTGCCTAAAACATTAGGGCCAGATATACAGTTTGATGATGTCAGATACACTCAGAGGACAGGTACAGCCTGAAGGTACCAATAAGAGTTCATTCAATCAGTGGGAGACAAAAGACCTGCGCATTAATGTAGAATGCACTACAATCTGCATTACTGTAGAATGCACTCTAATCTATATTAACGTAGAGCGCTATAAAAAGAGGGCAGGAGGAAAAGGAAATATGCATCAAACTGGGGAGTGGAAGAGGAGGTAATACCAGAAGCACTATTCATAAGAACACAAATTATATGTTTTGCAGGTATGTTCCAAAAACTAAATAAACAACAAAACCAAAACCAGTCAGTCAACCAAGAAAACCCCAAAACCCATCAAAAAATGTAAGTGTTGTTCTTTAAAGCTTTGGAGGCTGTTTCTGGACACAGTAATTTTATATTTTGGGTGATCTGTTTGTTGGAGACCAGTAAGAAGTTACTACAGGCAGTTGAAGGAGGAAGGAGAAGTAATAACATTTAGCACATTGCCGTTTTGTTTCTTGTGTTTGTACAGTCTCTGGGACAGTTCATTCTGACCACAGAAAAGGTTGGATGATGGAACACAGTGGGAAAGTTGTAGATTTGCCGCCTGCTTGTAACAAGCAGCAAGCTCAGTGACTGAACAGGCAGTTGCTGTCCTGCTGCATGTTCCTGGCAAGAGCCTGTGCTGATTTCTCAGACCAAGTATGTGCTCTTCACCCCATGAACATCCTGTGAGATGCATTCTGAGCATGACTCAGACCACAAGAACCTGGGTGGCAAAAAATTCTCTCAGGAGGAGAGAGAGGTGCCCAGCTGGCCTACCAGCACACATTCATCCAGGGAAAGTCCTGCTGAAAAACCTGGTGGTCTTCAATGATGGAGTGGCTACACTAGTGTATAGGGATACAGAATAGATGAGGATGACTGAGAGATGTTATAAAAGGTGTTTTATTGAATAATCAGTCTCATGAAAGGGTGAGACATTTAAGATGTTACATTCAGTGCCATCAGAAGCCATCTAAATTCTAGTTACAATATCTTTTATAAATTTCTTAGCCAATCAAACAAAGCTCACCAGCATCTTCATAAACCAACCATCAATTGCTTCATCTCACACAATTCTACCGTAATGCATCTTTTCTCATCCAATCATATAACACCACATATAACACTAATATATAACATACATATATATACATATATACATAAATATATACATATAACACCAATCACATAACACTACAGAAACTTACATTGAGCTTTCTATTAACTCTATAACAGATTTGAGTGTTAAACTTTAAAATTTTCTACTGTCTTGCATAACGTATTTATTCCCTTACATGAGGCACGTTTCTGTTTGCTTAAAACACATTCCTGCTTTATGTCGTACTTCATGTCTGTGCAACTTTATTGTTCTAAAACTCCAAGCCTTTTCCAAGGTCTCAGGTCAAACTTTGTATCTATCTCTACCTCTGAGCCTGGATGCTCAAGGCCTTGAGAG
>NC_031799.1:45876484-45878474 GCF_001522545.3 Parus major
TTGAGACTTGTGCTCAGTGCTGATAGGTGAACTCCCACTCCTGACTCCCTTCCTGGACAGCACCAAAAAGGGCTGACTGCACATGTCCAAAACAGGGGCAAAATCTGTTCCACAGAAGCAGTGTGCACCAGTAAAACTATAAAAGACAAACGCATCGGTCCCCCTCTCTCTCTTTTAGTCTCTTGTGCTCTCTTTGTTCACCACATTTCCAAGTAGCAGTTCCTTGAAATGATCTCATGTTTTCAGCCTGAAAAGAATTTAAAAGGAACATCACAAACCCTATCAGGTCAATTGTGACACAACGGACCAGGAAAAGAGGGTAGGAGTGCTAAAGCCTTGAATGAACTCTTGCATGCACTGTGAGTGAGACTGGCATTGCAAAATTGATCCAAATGGTGAGAAGCTGCAGCACTATGTTGAAATGCAATTGAAGAATAATTGCTTCCAACAACCAGTGTAATGCCATCTATTTGACAGCTTGTCATTCTGCTCCGTTTACTTCAGAGCTAACATCAGGAAGAGACAGGACTGAAAACATGACCTCAACATTGCTGCATCCCCAAGCCATTCAGAGACCTTCTCAAATGTTCACTACAGAACAAAGCGGGACACGGGCCTACAAAGAAGAGGATTGATGAAAACATGGAAAGCCAAGCAACACACCCACTGCATACACAGACATGCTGCTGCTGCACTGCTGTGGCATTTCCAGGGAGCCTTGCCCATCTGAGGTGCATCTCAGGGAGCTTCCCTGGCTACAGCCATGCAGCAGAGGGAGCTGCCTGCAATGGATGTGAAGAAAGGGAGGAAAGAAAATTGCAGCACGCTGTGGGACAAGTCACAAAGTGCTAGCTTTGTGAAGGAAAGCAGTGGGCCCAAATGGGCTGGTCCCAAAAAAACTGGAAGTGCTGAGGCAGAGACCAAATAGATCAGGTGCTGGACAGGCTACAGGAAGGCAGCCTTAGGAAATGTCGCGGAGGTGGCCGGAGCGCCGCGACTTCCCTGGAGAAGCTGTCCTGAAAAGGACTGGCCAGAAGCACGGGTGCGTCTTCAGGCCAGTGAGTGATTTCAGCCCAGCTCTGCGGCAGTGTGCAGGCAACACGGAAGAAGGGCCGGGAAATCTGGTGTTCCGCTCAGGATTTGCCTTTATTCGGGCAGAGCCAGTAGCGAAGGGAGCCGGTAACAGCTACTCCTCTGAACAGAGGAAAACTCGGGGTATTTAGAGGGGAGGAGAGGGGCGGGGGGAGACCGGGATACATGTATCGGGGTGGGAAGGCAGGGGGGAACACCAATGGAGTGTAACAGTTTAACAGAACTAACTCAAAGATCCCTGGGAGTGATACTTTTTCTCTCTCTGACTGCAAGAAGCCTTGCCTCCAGGGGTGAGCCAGGATCGCGGAGCCAGTAGGTTCCCCGGCCCCCACAAGGAAAACAAAAAAACCACCACCATCCCAAAGTCTGGAAGCTTCATCCCTCTGCCTCTCGCTTTTAAACCACTTTTTTCTCCGTTTCTCATGTTGTGGTTTAACCCCAGCCAGTAAGCAGGCTCCCACACACAGCCATTCTTCCTCACTGTTCCACCAGTGGGATGGACTGGGCAGAGAATTGGAAGGGGTAAAAGCTGGGAAACTCACAGGTGAAGAACATTTCAGTTGCATAGGGAATACAGAAGCCACACACGCAAGCAAAAAACCCAAAGAACTCATTCACCATTCCCCAGGAGCAGACAGGTGTTTCACATCTCCAGGATAGCAGGGCTCCCTCACGCTTCACAGCGACTTGGGAGAGCAAGTGCCATCAACCCAAATATCCACTCTTTCCTCCTTCCTCCTTCTTGCACGCAGCTTGAACTACATAGCAGGATGTCAGATGGTCTGGAATATTCCTTTGGCCACTTTGGGTCACCTGTCCTGGCTGTGTCTCCTCCCAACCTCTCATGCAGCACAACCCCAAGCGAGCTCTGTCTGGGCAGCTCCTTCAGACGTGGTGG
>NC_031799.1:45878574-46103323 GCF_001522545.3 Parus major
AAAAACCAAAAGGCTTGTTCCAGCTGGACCTTCCTTATTTCTAGAAGCAGCAAACAAGGAGAAGCACTAATTTCATTACATTTAGAGGTCTCTGCTGTGTACAGAGACAAGATCCTGGATCTTTCAGCACTATTTGTTCAAAACATTTTGAACATGGGTGAGACATCTTAGCAGGAAAATGCCATGACTGGAAATGCAAGTGGAATCATTCTGTCTGGCTTGCTCTAGTGGAGAGGCCTTGACACCTCAGCAGCACCACCATTTCCACCCCCCCACATTTTTGTCCTTTCACGGTATTTCTTAGAACACAGGGCTGAGGATGGGTGGTGTGGAAGTGACAGCTCTGACACACAGCTGAAAGCATCAGGGCCAGGGTGGCCTGTAGGACTGTTTCTCTGCTCCAGCAGAACAAGGCAACCCAGAGTGGTGACACTGACACCAGCTGGGTCCAACCAAGCCAAAAGGAGCCCAGCAGGGTGATAGGAAGAGGCAGCAAAGTGGCAGAACCAATCCCCACACACATGCCCAGTGTGGTGGACTGATGGCACCACTGCCATCATCACTGCCACACAGAGGGTGCAGGGAACTGCCACTGCAGGTCCAGAGCTGTTCCAGGCAGCACCAGCAGCCTCCATGGACCATCAGAACCACTCTGTAACCCCTCACCATCTTGTCTTTGTTCCAGGGGTCACATGTGAAACTTCACCTTTGTTGGTCAAGCCACTGCCTCTTTTGTACAATTTTTTTATATTGGTGTACTACTTTCTTTTTTTTTTTTTTTTTTTTTTTTTAACTACATTGTATCTAACATTTTTAGCCTCTCATAGATTGTTTTTTCTGTTGTCCCCCTCCATTTTCATGGGGAAGGGGAGAGAAGAGGCTTTACAGGAACTATCTCAAGACAGGGACATATAAAGGAGGGAAGGCCTTAGAAAGAAGAAACAACCCTCATGCTACCTCTATTGAAAGGAATAAAAGTGCAAGTTTCTTAATATCCAGCCACAAATTTCTGGAGTCTTGACAGCCAAGATGCACAGGAACCTGGAAACCTTGTAAGAGACTACAGATTACTGGCTAAAAACATTTTAGATGCTTGCATGTGGGGGAAGGGGCAGATCAAGCCTTTCTCTGGTGAGGTGATACCCTGCTCTGCACACCCCACACCCCCAGACTTGTATCCCAATCCAGCAGTGGCTGCTGATCCCTGGCACACCAGAGCCAATGCTCTACACCTGTGTCTGGAGCCCTGTAACCCAGCTCCAGAACGGCCAGGTGAGTAGGAGCTCCATATGGGGGAAGGCCCCAGGAAAGTCAAAAGGTATTTAACTCAGGATATGTGGCAACCACATGTCTTGACCCTACCTCCTCCTAGAATTTTTATCAGCTGAACACTACTGGAACCAGGAGTGATACCTATGTTGGTTCTTTTCTGTATCTTCTGTCATTCTCTTTTTTCTCTTAATTCTTCTAATTCCTTCCTCTCAGATTTTTGAGTAACTTAAAATCTAACAGGCTTGGAGTCTATTGTGTTGAATGGGCTAAGTTAATGCTTTATGGAATGTTGTATGTTGATTGAATGCTGCTTTCAGTTTTTTGCCAAAGTTCTCTGGTTTTCAAAAGTTGCCAGTGAAGGTTTTTTTGTTGTTTTGACCTCTTGAGAATATCTCATCAGTATTTCTCCTGCTTGTTTAATTCAGAGGACGTGAACAAGTGTAAGTCCTTTTAAAGTGTCTCACTGAGCAATGTTTTTGGGGCCTAACATTTTAATTGGTGCAACAAGCAGGGTACTCTTGAGGTGACATGGATATTCTCTACAGTAGTAACTGCTCATCACATAATAAAGGAGAAATAAATTTTCAGCCAAAGCTGCTATTTTCTGGCAGAAAAGTAATGGAATCCCACACCAAAACTGATCTAAACTGCTCTCCACTCACAGACTTGCTAAAAGCTTATAAAGAAAGCTCATCCAACCCTAAGGAGAGATGGGGACTGAGAAAAACTAGCACCATCTGCAGTTACTTGTGGAGCAAACATGAACTTCGGTAAAATCAAATTAAAAAGACGCTAGTAAAGGACAAGGCCTGGTACTCATATGCATGGAGGTTCGAGTCAGAGTGACGTATGTTGCCCAGCAGGTAGAGAAGGAGCTGAATCAGTTGCAAATTGCCTCAGAGTCCGATAGCCGGCCTCAGGCCGGAGCAAGAACTGAAGACTGTGAAGAAGCTAGCCCCCAAAACCTGAGAAACCAGTTAAACCCGCTTCTCCAAAGAGCTTTAGAGATGCAATTTAACACTGCGGGGGAAGGCCCGGAACCAGCTCTTTCCAGACTGCAGGAAGAGGCGGGCGGGCCGGCCTGCAACACCGCCCCCACAGCCCCTGGGAGGGCTTTGCGCGCCAAAGACAAAGCTCTCCCCTCAGCCTAAACTCCGCCCGACCCTAAAATACGTGAAGGTGGGACGCCCCGAAGATGGTGTCACCTTTCTACACTCCCTGGAGGAGAGGTTTGGCTCAGCAAAGCCAATCTTCTTCCCTCCTTCTCATCCCAACCCCTGCCCACTGATAAAGAAGGAATTCGCTTGTGAGGCGGCAGAGTGCACGATAGTGATACTTCGCTCTGCAACAGAATTGGTTGAATTACGCGGAAAAATTAGCAATTATCACAAAGACAGTGAATTGAGACTGTTTTGACAATTTCTCTAATGAGAAGAATGAAATGAATCTTTTAGAGGAAGAAACACATAGTGAAAAGCCCTGGCCTTTTCACGCCCAGGGAACAACCTGTTGCGTGAAAAGTTTGGACCCCTTGGAGGGGGGATAACCCCTATCTATCCCCACTCCAAAATGTGCTAAAATTACTTGGGCGAGTGTGGGAGGCAGCTGGCCTCCAAGCAATATATGAGAAGCAGCTGATGCCTCGTTGACCTTCTTATGCATTATTGTTATTTATTTCAAAATTTAGGGATCAGGACTGAGGAAACAAAATCCCGGGCCCACCTCCAAAAAGTGAGTTGGGAGAGGGTGGTGAATTCAAATATTCGAATATTCCTCCCTGGAAATAAAATGGGAAATAAATGGAGATTCAGCTTCCCTGTAGTCTTAATGAAGCTTTGCAAACTGCTCCTGCAGTGCCTCCTTCTGGCAGCACTGAATATTGAGCCTTGTCTGCCTCCGGAGGCTGGAGGCCGAAACCTGCCGCTAGAGAATCTCTAACGTTTAGGAGAAAATTATTTTATCATTATGCAAGTTTGTTGTTTTGGTCTCACTAATAACAGTGAATGTTCAATGTGTCCTCACCAGTCAGGAGACTGGGTGTATGTCCAGACCTGGAATGAAGAGCCACTTAACCAGAAGTGGAAAGGCCTTTTGATCCCAAGACTGTGAGATCTACAGCTGGAGACTGCTAAATTATGCAATAAAAGTCAGCTCTGGACACAGGGAATTGTATTGAACAGTAGAGTAAATGCAACTCCGCTACAGATAAAGCTGCAATGGAACAAGAAGCTCTAAAATTAGAAACATTAAATGGTTTATCTTTCTGCTCATTTCCAGAGCAGTGTCCCCAGTATGGCAGCATGGCTGTCTGTTACTTAATTAGTCAACCATCCTAGCAGGACCTTGTACTTAATGACTGTAATAACAAGTATGGCTTTGAGTGCCAAAGGAGTAAGAGAACAAGAAAGAGAGCTATGTCCTTTTCCCTAAGGACCACTCTAACGTCACACCTACAGAATGAATACTACCTGACCCTTGGAAAAGAAATTTTGGTTTATGAACTTCAGTCCAAATCTGCAAAATAGAATGTAACAGAAAGTGTAGATCAAAAAGACCATGTTACCTAAAACTGAAAAGGTCTCAAAAGGATGGCTGGCTACTCTAACTTAAGTTTGCCTACATGGTGCTAGGAATCTTCATCAGTATTATTAAGGCACTGGATAATTTAAATAAGACAACTTTTGCCAAATAAGTTTTATTAGTGATTGTCGCTTTCTTTATGTCTTCTACATTTCTTTTTACAGACTTTTTTTGTTGGTTTGGTTAAAGGATCACCAAAACATTCTATGGTATACCAAGTGGATAGTTTCTCTTTAAGAAAGGAGGTCCAAGTGGAGCTGAGTTTTCTCCTTCTAGGGGTGTTTTGTGTAGAGATTAAATGGTGACAGTGAAGCATTGCTGTTCTTCACTGCATTAAGTGTTTACATGGTTTTTATCTTGCAAAGTTTTAAGACATTTATGTTCATATGTTTTCTATGAGTTTGTTGCAAACAGTATTTAAAAATGTTTGTATTTTCTCTCTGGTTGCCACAGTGGCTGGAGAAGATTCCTCTCTAAATTTACCTTAGGCAAATTTTTATACCTTTTCCCATCTCCTCAGAGCAAAGCATAAAATTATTACACCAAGGCAAGTACGTGTAGTACAAGTAGGTGATGCTTAGAGCATGATCTAAATTGCATAAAACAATGCTATTGTGATGCCAAAATTCTGGTGGGGAGAAAGGTTCTTATGCCTCATTTTGCAAGATGAGCTTCCCATCCCCTTTCAAATCCTTTCACTGTCTAGTGCTCTGTCAACAGCGCTTCATTTACATGATGGGACTTCTGAACTCCTTTCAAAGAAGCTTTGCCTGAAAGAGAAAAGGTCTGGTTTACACTGCATTGCTCTGTAGGCCTTAGGAAATCACTTTGTAAGCCCTTATCCACCTACTGCCCAAAAAACGCATATAAAAGACTGAAGCCCCGAAGAGAAGGCAGTTAGGGGCAAAATAATGAGAATTATCGTGGTGTTGGCACATGAGGTACCAGGTGGGTGAGAAAAAGGACCTTAAGCCACCTGTAAATAGCTTCTCTGACAATCAGGGAGGGGAAAGTGCAAAGAAAGGAAGAGGTAGAAACATCAAAGGAATGAGAGGACTATGTACAGAAGTTGAAAGTAGCAAAAAAGGGGAAAAAAAGGGTAATTGGATAAAATACTGAAAAAATAAGCAAGGCTTCTCCTGGTGCTGGATGGTGCATTGGGGGATGGTGTCAGCAGCTTTGGGTGCTCATCCCAAAGCCATCACCTGTTTTTTCTCAGCTCTGACAGGTCCAGGCAGCCTTTTTGATAGTGCTGTCCCACAGGGCACACAAACATTTAATTAGCTTGTTTTAAAAAAGAAGAGACTGATGTCAAGTTTGTTGTTGGAGTGTTCTCTGGGGAACGCAAAAGGCATTTTGAATGCAGTTTGAAAACATAGTTAGTCATTGCTTGAAAAACTCCCCAGAAATATTTGTGGTACTTCACTGAATTCTCCTACCACTGTGCAAAGATTTAATTTTAAAAGTTTAAAGTAAAAGTACTTGCAAGCACATACTCTACTGCTATCCGGATCACCTGTCAGCTGGAAAATATGTCTAAAGAACCACCTTCGGAAGGGAACGCCATACATTTTAAAGCAGTTTTGTTAGCTTGTTTGCTCATGTGGAAATGTGTGGCCTGAAGACGCATTAGACTTCATTTAATTGGGGTGGGGATAAAAGACCTATGTGTTAATGTAAAAAGGAGTGTAACAAAGGGCAGCATCACTGAGTTTTGGAGCATGCTCAGGTGCCAGCCAGGACCCACACAGAAGGTGGCCTCCAATATGCTGTGTTGGTCCAAATGCCCCATCTCAGTGAGCTGGACATCCCATTGTGGTGTCACATATACTGTCACCTGGCAGTGAACTGTGATGTCTCAAGGGTTAGACTGTAACTTCACATCCCTTGGGGCTTTCATTCAGGCACAGAGAGAATCTGACTTAGGCTGGCTTAGGTCTGATTTTCTGCCATGCATGTCCACAAGATTTGGAGGATGGAGCACAGGGACAGCAGGGGACCAAGGTTTCTCCATTTCATTGCGGTGTGTGAGATGCTTTGGTAATGCCAGAAATGGGGAGCAGCTTCTCAGGACACCCTGAATTACCATGGAGAACAGACAGAGCCATGGGGACAGAGTGGAGCTGCCCCATTTGCCATGATGAGCAAGAGGGTGTAGCTTATGTGATACCTTGTGGCCACGAGTTCTGCATGGGCTGCATCCTGCGTTGGGCAGAGAAGAAACCAGAGTGCCCACTCTGCAGAAGATTGATAGAGTCTGTCAGGTTTTCTCTTCAGGAACAAAAGTACCTAGAATGTGTCATCACACCCCAGGGAGAGTCACCAGAGACCAGCAGCCATGCAGAAAGATCTCTTGGCCTCCTGGATGGAAACAGCTGCCAGCGCCCTGGGGCGGGTCCTGTGCAAGGGACACTCTCCCCAGCTGAGCAGGGGCCTAGTGGGACAGAGGCCGTGGGTAGCCTGCTGCCTAAGGTCTGGGCAGAACTTTTCCAAAAAGAAGCACGTGTTCTTGACCCCATGTTGCCCTGGCTGCGCCAGAGGCTGGAGGAAATATATGGGTCCCAGTGGTGGCTGGCTGTGAGAGCAGAGAACAGCATCTTGTACACCCTGTGCCTCTGTGGTCCAGATGGGGAGGTCATGGTCCAGATGCTGCAGCCTCTCCTGGAGGAATATACAGAACAGCTGGTTGCTGCCACTGTCAATTTCATTGTGGGCCAATGCAGTGAGGAGGCCCAGAGGCTGCTGCTCTCCCATGCTGCTGGGAAGGAGGACAACAGCCCTGAGGCCAGTTCCCACTCCACCAGCTCCAGCGGCTCCCAGGGAGGGACTCCCAGCTGGCATCCAACCCCTGCCAGCAGCCCTGCAGGCTGTGACATGGAGCACCAACCCAGCACATCAGAAGCTGCCCTCTGTGCCCTCCACATCCTCCAGTCATCTGTGCTGATTGGTACAGAGCAGGTGCAGCCCCAGAAAGAGCAGGGGGAGGTGGTGGTAGCAAGTTCCTCTGCCCAGGCCACCAGCCATAGTCCCAGTGGGCCTTGTCAGGACTGGGAGCACTCACACAGGGAGCCCCAGCACCCCACAGAAAGGAGGGCTCCCAGCCCCCAGGACTCTCCATGGAGTACAGCTAAGCCCACAGGGAGAGAGTGGAGCTGCCCCATCTGCCATGATGCTCATGAGGATGCCGCTTATGCAATGCCCTGTGGCCACCAGTTCTGCCTGGGATGTATCATGCATTGGACAGACAGGAAACCAGCGTGCCCAGTCTGCAGCAGAACAATTTTGATTGTTAAGTTTTCTGTGCGTGAAGAAGATGACTATCTACAGTGTCTTGTCACACCCTCTGGAGAGTTGCCAGAGATCTGCAGCCAGGCAGGAAGAGCTCCCAGCTGCTTGGCTGAAAACAGCTCCCATTGCCCTGTGCCATCCCTGCCATCTTCTCCACAGGGGACACTGTCCCCAGGTGAGCAGGGGACTATGAGGCCAGAGGCTGTGGGTGGCCTCCTGCCCAAGGTGTGGGCAGAACTTTTCCAAAGTCAAAAGCATCTCCTGGACCCCATGCTGCCCTGGCTGTGTCAAAGGCTGGAAGCAATATATGGGTCCCAGTGGTGGCTGGCAAAGAATGCAGAGGGACACATCCTGCAGGCCCTGTGCCTTTGTGGTCTAGATGGGAAATTGTTGTTCCAGATGCTGCAGCCTGACCTTGAGGGATATACAGCACCACTGGTCTATGGCCTTATTAACATCATTGTTCATGGATGCAGCATGGAGGCCCAGAGGCTCCTGCAAATCCACACTGCTGGGGAGAAGGACCACAACCCTGCAGCCAGCTCCACTAGCTCCTGGGAGCAAAATCCTGCCTTCCCTACAAGCAGCCCTGAAGGCTCCGATACGGAAGACCAAGCCAGCACCTCACAGACTGCCTTCTGCAGGGATACTGAGTGTCCCTCATCTGTGTCCTTGTCTGCAGAGCAGGTGCAGGCTCAGGAGGAGCTGAGGGAGGTGGAAGAGGCAGATTTTGCCCAGGGCAGCAAATGTAGACCCTCTTCTTCCATCCAAGGCAGGAACTCCTCACATGGGGGGTCCTGCCACCCCCGGAAGAGGAGGGCTCCTGGCTCCCAGAACTCTCCCAGACCTGCAAGAGGTCACTCCAGTGGTGGCACAATCAAGCCTCCAACAAGTCTTTATTCAAAAGACAAGAAATAAATTGTAATTTTCCTGATACAGTCACAGGGTGCTGCTTCTTCTCCCTTCACCTGGGGCCTGTCCCTTATCCCATGACCCTCCACAGTCCAAAGATCCACAGAGTCCCAGGGCCCTGTTGATGGTACCTTCTCCCGCAGGAAATCCTGCTGCAGCCATGACAGTGGAAGTTGTTCTGAATGAAGAGGGGGCAGGTGCATTTATGTAGGAGAATGTGCCAAATAAAGGCCGATGGTGTCTATGCACGGATGGAGAGAACATGCTGCTCCATGCACTGCCTTTCTTTGTGGCCAAGGGGAGAGGAAGGACCCTTGTAGTCCCTTAGTCAGAGGGGTTTCTGGGAAAACAGGCTGGCAGGACTGTCATGACAGGCTATATGACTGAAGGGATGGTGTCTCTTCCAGGGTACAGGGAACTGGGGCTTCTGAGCAGTTTCTCCGAATCCAAACACCACTTTGTGGGGATAACCAGAGTTCTGTGACTGATCACAGCACTCAAAAGAGATTGGCTCTGGCAAAAGAAAACAGTGGCCTTGATGCTGGTTGTAAAGCTATGTTTGCATGAAGAAATGGGCTTCAAGGAAGACACTCCTTAGCTGACCCCTTGGCTGATCCTCAAAGTCAGAAAGTATCAGGCTGATGGAGTGATTCTTCCTCCTTTCCTTACTTCCTCTCTCCCTCCCTACCTCCTCTGTCCCCTCTCTTTCCGTTTTCTCTCTCACTTCTTTCCTTCCTGTCTCACTTTCTCCCTCTCTTTTCCACCTTCTCTTCCCTGTCTCTCTTCTGCCTCTCTGTCTCACTGAAGAGAACAATTGATCGGACAGCACATCCCACCAAGACCAGGATCTTGGTCTTCCTGGAGTAAAAAGTAGGTTGTCCCTTGTACCTTATTCTGGAGACACAACTATAGCTCCTTCCTGTGTCTATGGGATCAGGTTCTATTGCTGGTGTTTTTGAGGACCACCAATACAACAGCTGGCCAGGAGCACCAGGTTCCAGAAGCATGGCAGACGTGGTAAGCAGAGAAGGACCTGGCACTGTGGGCAAGTGCCAGTGGCAGTGGATGGGAAGGTACTGTGTTTTAAGCCAAGTCATCAACCAAGCACTATGCACCCACTCTCACTCTACTACCAGGGGCAGGGAAGAAAGATCTGGAAGAGTGAAAGTTACAAAACTCCTGGGTTGATGTAAAGACAGGTAATAGGTAAAGCAAAAAGTTGGACACAGAAGGAAAACAAAACAATTAATTCACTGCTTCCCATGGTCAGCAGATATCCAGCCATTCCTAGGAAAGCAGGACTGCATCATGTGTGATCCAATTTACTTGGGAAGACAAACATGACAACTGTGCATGTCCTCCCAGTACTCCTTCCTCACTCTACTTTACATGCTGAGCATGATGCCATTTTGCAGTTACTGCATCAGAATTCATCCATTCCATCTTTGCTTCCTCTTTTTAGTTGAGTGTTCCTGATCACCCAGAGTTGTTCTTCGTGTGTAGTGCCATGCAATAATGAAATATTCTCCAGCAGAGCCTCCAAACCTGCCTTCCAGCTACTCAGAGTCTTTTCCAAACACTTCTTTAATTCAGACAGGCTTGGTGCCTTAACTACTTCACTGGGAACATGTTCCTGTCCCCATCCACCCTCCGGGTGTAGAAACTTCCCCAACATAAACCTCCCCTGATACTTCTTCATGCTATTTCCTTGGTTCTCTTACTGGTCACCAGGAAGAAGAGATGTGTGCCTGCCCCTCTACTTCCCCTCATGAGAAAGATGTAGACTGCTAAGGTTGCCAGTGTTTCTTCTTTTGCTTTTTCTTATTAGGAGGCCTCATTGTGTCCATCACTTTTCCTTCACAGATTGTGTCTACACTTGGAGCTCTCATCCTTTTTTTCTTTCTGTCACACTTTGTCTCACTGTATGCTAGATACTCTGAAAGGCTGTATTCATCTTTGTAGCAGTGACTGAATTATGATAGTTTTGTCAAGGTCATTTTCTCTCACTAGACTTGGATGCTCCTCAACTGTGTTCTCCATTTATCCAGCAGATTTTTCACTTTTCATCCTGCTCTTTTCTCCAGAAGTGGCCCAGTGATGTTACTTTATCAGTTTCTTGATCTGCTTATTTTTTCAGAGCAATAGCATCTGCTGTGGTGTCCCCTCTGGCTCTACAGACCTCTCCATTCAGTAAAGGATTTTACTCTGTTTAATAGATTGCCATAAGCTGTGAACAGAAACCTGAAACCCCCTCTGCAGAAGGACTAACAGTCATTTTCAACAATCTTACAAAAAGCAGAATCTCTCCAACATTTACTATGCTTACTGTCTCTTCTTTATCGCCTTTTGCCTTTTTCTTTACTGCATAATCATGATCTGCTTACTTCTCTGAATGTAGTGCTCTTATGATTCAAAGACCCAGAGCCTCTCTAGCTCTTTGTAGAGAACACAGAATCACAGTATGGTTGAGGTTAGAAGGGATCTGGCATTGGTGCAAGAGGATTAGGTCAGGGAATACTTCAGTAAATGAGAAATAATTAAGTCCATGGCCCCTGATGGTATGCTGGGTGTTGTGGGAGTTGGCAGATGTAACTGTGAGGCCCATCTCAGCAACCTTTGACCAATTGAAGCAACTGTGGGCACTTTCCAAAAAACTGGAGAAAGCAAGTGTCACTCCTATCTTCCAGAAGAAGAAGGTACGTATGATCCTCTTCGATACCTATAATATCTAGGATCCTCTCCTACCTTTTCCTGTTACCTTGAATGTTGCAAGCTATTCTTGCAGAATAAAGAACAGAGTTATATTCGTGCACAAAGCTCTCTGGATGTGATTTGCAAGGTTTTTCAGGTGATGCAATAAACAACTTCCATTTTCTTCTATGATAGATTAAGGCATATGATTTTGGTGAAAGTTAAATGACGTTTTGACCAGTTCTGCTATAAAGGTATTTTGCTCCCCATTGAAACTCAGTAAAGAGGGCGAAACTTTTTGATGTATTCATCCTGAGCACAAGTAATATTTTTTGATAATGATTATGTAGAGGAATGTAAAACCTCAAAATTAGTTAGCCCAAACCCAGTATTAGATATGTGTTATGTAAATATTGGTGTAATTTAATGCAATGATTATTCCTGATAGGTTTTTTAATCCCTATGATTTTACAGACCAAAACTATTATCATGTAACCTTTATTTAGGGCAGATATTTTTACTGTTATATTCTGTATACTTTTCTAGGTTGTTACCTCCACACTTGCAGCATTTATGAAATATCCCATTGGCTTTATGTACGCACTTCTGAAATTATTTATTTTGCTTTGAAGTGGCCACAGCTGCTGCTAAATTGAAGAGCTGGGGTTATATTTGGGATATATTAGCTGTATGTCAGAGGGGAGAGAGTCATGTTTCTAGGTTTAACTTGTAAACATGAAAATAAATTTATTCTGGTGGTAACATTCTAAGTTTTTATTGTTTTGTGTGCATTAGTAAAAGACGACAAATCCCTGTCAAAACAGGGATTTAAAACATTTTAGCATTTTAGCATTTTGGAGTTCATGCCATTACATGAGTAAATAGATGGGCATATACAAGAGAACTTCATTGTAGCTTACTTAAAAAGCTCATATATACTGTAGAAAAACTAAGTAGTCCTAAAGTAACTTTCAATTTTCAATAAGCTACCTTGAACTATAAAAAACAGAGTTACAAAGAGAACTTCAGAAAAACAAAGGTAACAATTTTACAACTTCTACACATTCATAGAGAATTAGATACTCAAATCATATTGCTCCAAACACTTTTGTCTTGCATTTTATTTAATAGAGACTAATGAGAAGGGATGATTATGTCAAATTAAAACTGCTCGGTTGTTCAGGTGCTTCACTTAGATACTTACTTGTAGTTCATATCATTGCAAGAAGCGTTCTTAGAAGAATAATATAAATGAAAGGTTTTCCTTGCCTTCTTATATTTCAGTGAGAACACTATACAGGTCATACAAATAGATGAGACATTAATAACTGAAGAGAATGCAACTGAAGGATTATTTATGTATGTTTGCATTTTTTCTTTATTTGTAAAGAAGAAATTTAAAAGAAAGGCAAGCTGTACACTCATCAGAGCTAGAATGAGTAATCAAGAATGCCAGGGTCTCTTCTAGATCTATTATTCATTATTCAAAAAATACTCCACACCCTGTATTTGGCTTAAGGCACAATCGTGGAATGAAACTTGACAGTTTAGTTGACTGGGTTGCCTTCCTAATAAAATAATTTTCTTCTAGTGCTTCTATTTATAAAACCTTTTCTGTTCATTATATTTATCTTTTTCTTTTTTTTTTCCAATTTAGAACATTATCAGTAGCAATGCAAGAAGTAGAAAGCTTAAAAAAATTGAATCATGCTCTTTATCCTGATTAAATTATTGCTTTGCTTTCCAATTGGAAAATCTCTTTTGCTCAAAGAGGAATGGGACCTCACCATTCAAACATGATGTGACAGCAGTATCTGGAACAAGGAAAGCATACTTGATATTTCAGAAGAGTAGGAGATACAAGTTGGCAAAGATTCTTTCATCTGTGTTTTCCATGTTCAGGGGGAAATAATTTACTGCAAAAGTTAGAAAGCTTTGATTCATTCTCAATGAGAAAAAAATGTCAACTTCTAGTAGCTAGGTTTTCTAAAATGAGGCTTAGGTTCACCCCTAATTCATGCTTGGACATAAGAACAGTATAAAAACAGCAATAAAAGTTTGTGGTAACATGAATTGCAGCTGTCTACATCTATTAGCTAAGTAGCACACACTTCAATAAAGGTTTACTACATGCACGTAATAAAACTGGATAACTAATTGCAGTAGGTTCATGTGCTGTCCCACACAGCAAGGCAGGTAAATAGCCACCACATTTGTTGCCTTGTGTAAAAGCAAAATTTCCTTTTTGTACAGAATATACACAGTGGTGTGGTTATGTTTTGTATTTCTCAAAGATTACAAAATAGTCCTGCAGCCCCTCAACTACTGCTTCACTTACTTGTGTATATGGGTGTGATTCCTTCTGCTTTTTTTTTCCCCCCTCTCTCCTTTTTCTCCCACCCCCTTTATGTCTGTTGTGAGAGAGAAATAAGTGTGAATTTCTTTCAGATCTGAAAGGTTCTTCCACCTCTCTTTGCTGCCCTGTCTTCCTTTCCACTTCTCTGCTGTTGAAAATTCAACATTTTATACACTAAGATTCTGTAAATTTACTTCCTGTCTGCTCCCTGTATGGGGCCACAGTGGGAGTTTTTAACACTTAAAAACTGTGGTTCATAAGAATTGTATACTTATTATACTGCAATACTATCTGCACTCAGATAAATTGGGATCCATGATACCATTGGCTGTACATGTTTAGGTAACAATGCATAGTTCCAAAATCATTTGAGGACAAATAAGGAGATGGGGGGATATGAAAATAATTTAATGAAGCATAATGTAACTAATTAGATGTTGACTATGTAACACTGGCTATGCAATTATGTACTTATATATGCATCAACAATGTCTGGGGAACTGAAAACGATGTAACATATTGGTTATGGAGACAGTAGTTGCTAAAAATCTTGTTCAATATACATGTTAAGTTGTAATTCATTCAGTTACACATCTGTGTTCTTGCTCCTCATCTGTACTCTAAATTTGACAGACATTGCCTTTCTTTCTCTCTGACCAGCTCACAACAGGGAGTAGAACTTTCTTTGCTGAAGCCTTTCACAGCTGCCTTTGATCCTTCTGCTCCACAATGTCAGGAGGAATCTGAGCTCACCTTTCTGTAACCACCAGAGCTAAGGCAGCAAAGCCTTCCATCTCTGCACCTCAACATTAGCTTTTGCTGTGAAGAAAACAGCTTCCTCTTGTATATGAGCACCACTTCTCAGGTTGTGAATGCCAGCTCCCAACCATATAAATGTATCCTAAATTTCATAGGATGTTTTTTTCCTTTTACAATGCATAAAACCTGAAATTTTTTTTCTAATTTGCTTATTTCTGTTTTGTTTGTTTGTATGATATTTTTAATAAGATACTGTAAATAAGTCACATATGGCTGCAAAAATGTTCAACCTATACCTTCATCACACCTATGCACTGATGGCAAAATTTCTGATTGAAGGATAAAAATTGTAATCTTAATAACCATTGAAGGCAGAAATTGGGGAATTCACCAGATTTGTGATCTGTATATATTAACTCTAACTGCTTATATATTTTCTAGATTCATTCTTTAGCAGCTGGTTTAGCAGTTAAATGATTATTATCATTAAACCCATCTTGCACTGAGTATATAGATTAATTGTGGCATAGCAGGTTTTTCACTCCTCTTTTGGTGTTGTGTCCTTCCCTTACAGTATCAAGAGAACTGTCTTGCTCCAAAAACTCTTTTCAAGCTGCTTTTTACAACTAAAGCATATTTAGATGGAGCTACTGCCTTGAAATGCTATGTCAGCAAACCTACTGTCTAAGTGTAACTCTTGCACTTAGTTGTGAGGTAGTTGTTCATTCGTTGCTTTTTGGTTTTGTTTTTTTTATCAGTAGGAATACTGATACATTTTTTTGTAACCCCAAATGCCAATACTGTCTCTCCTTTTGCATAACTAAAATCCCACAAATGGTGGATAGATATGGTGGATAAACAAATATGCTTCTAGTCACACAGCCACATAGCCAAGATTGAAGCTCTCCTGCTAGGTTTGTGTTGGGAGGAATGGGTTAAAGTTTGGAAGACTGTTGAGAAGGATTGTAAATCACTCAAGTGACCTTGCAGTGGGAAATAACTCTAGATAAGTCTCTGAGAACCACAGTCCAGTGATTCTCTAGCATGAACCATCTCTGCTTGTGTGTCTCTGCCTGCTGCTGCTTTGGGGATCCCCTCATTAGCAAGGTAAATGGAAATAAATTAATTTGTTTTTTTCGAACTGCAAGTTTGTAGCTGTTCTGGCTGGCTGCCTGTGTCAACTCATAGTTTGAAACACCACCAATAATATTTTTAAAACTTAAGTAACTTTATAGAATTAAATACGTATCCCATCAGAAGTGAGGCTTATGTCACACTTCATAAACACATGAGTCAGGGTCCTCACGTTGCAGTATTTTGAGTCCTTTATATCTTTTTTTTTACTACAATGATTTCAGGTGTTTGCGCATGATGAATTTTTGATGTTATTTTAATCAGTCTCAAAAATTCCTGGCACAATTTTTCTACCAGACCACATCCTTACTGGCCTAACTTAGCATCAGCAGCAAAGTTACTCATCTCAGTCTTCACAGGGTACCTTTTTTCCACAAGGTTACATTTAGAAACGTACAGGATAGCCCAGGTCCCAGCACTGATCTCTGCAGAACTGTAGTGGGAAGTTTCCTCCATTCCAGGAGTTAACCATTAACTCATACTCCCTTCTCCCATTTCCTTCCCATCTGTTAATTATCAAACCTAAGATTGAAGTTCTTGTTTTAAGCTTAAGGTTTCTTTTAAGGCTTAAGGTTTCTTTCAAAGTAAGTCTGCTTTAGGAGACTTGGTGAGAAGCTTTTTGGAAATGCCACAGACTCTATTATCTAGATCCTCCTTGTTTACTGATCCTTTTAAAGGCTTTAAAAGCTTTTCCCTGCAAAAATAAACAAGGGCAAAGCTTACAGTACATTTTAAGGATGTGTACGATGAGACAAGTACCAGGTGATTACTGTGTATGGTATGTAATCCAAAAAACAGTGTTTAGACTTCTGGGTCACTAAGCTATGTTAATTACTCCTAATAAAAGGCTTTATGTCTTAACTAAGGCTTTACCATCTGGATTAATTAATTTTTCAAGGAATGTAATGATAACTGTGTGATAAATACATAGCTTTTGGACTGTAGGGGTTTATTATTATCTGTAGGTAATCTGTAAATATGTTATAAAAATGTGAGAAACTTCAAATATATATAAACTTTGGTATCCAAAATAATGCAAACATAAACAGGACCACTTAACTAAACATATGAATTAATTATTTTCCAGCGTCTTTAATTCTAAGTACATTTTAAGCTACCCAGTATGGTACTGGTGATTATTTTTCTTAGGTCAGATTTCTTTAATGCAAGACGTTAGGAAAACACTGCTGTACAACACTACTGTATTTTGGGAGATAAGCTTAGAACTTATCTTTTTAAGAACACTTTATTTTTTATTAAATTAAGGAATAACTCTTCATTCTTAACAATTTTTATTTACTTTGCATTTGTACATTTGTTTCCAGAGTCCACGATTGTTAAGTTCTGAGTACTTGAAGGTTTTATTAGAATTTATACCTTAAAAACCATCACTGTTTGGAACTTTAAACCTGTTAAAGGAAGAGGCTGAAGCATACTGTAAACAAGTTGATAGCCCATACTGACAGTGTAAATAAAACTCCTACTACACTAATGCTGTTTTGTACTCAGCTTCAGATTTTGTGGTGAATGTAGAAAGCCCTTTGCAGAAAACAGTGGTGTAGCACACTAGATTTCTCCTTCAGCTCCTTAATTGGATAAGTGATGTGAGAAGTGCTGGTTTGTCCAAAGAGACTGCTCAGTGTCTTAGGTTTCCCCGTCACCAGGCTGGCTGTGCACCAGGCGCTGCCCAAGCACCAGCACACACTGGCACTGAAGTACAGCTCTGTGGAGATGGACCTGGGTGTCCTGGTGAACAACAAGCTGTCCATGAGCCAGCAGTGCTCCTGTGGCCAAGAAGGCTAATGGAATTCTGCAGTGCATTAGGAAAAGCATTGCCAGCAGGTTGACGGAGGTGAGTCTGCCTCTCTACTCAGTCTTGATAGGGTTAAACCTGGAGTGCTGTGTCCACTTTTGGGATCCCCAGTAGAACAGACACACGGAGCTCCTGAAGAGGGTACACTGGAGGGCAACAAGAATGACGAGGGGACTGAAGCATCTATTTTACCAGAAAAGGCTGAGAGAGCTGCACCTGTTCAGCCTTGAGAAGAAATGAGACTGACCTTAAGTACCTAAAGAAAGGTGACAAGAGGATGGAGCCAGGCCCTCCTCAGTGGTGCCACGCAATAGGACAAGAGCCAATGGGCAGAAACTGATGCAAAGTAAGTTCCACCTTAATATGAAAAATACCTTTCTTTCTTTCTTTCTTTGCGAGTGACCACGCATTGGAAGAGACTGTGGAGTCCCCCTCACCGGAGATGAAATTCAAGAAGTGTCTGGATGCAATCCTGTGCGATGTGCTCTAGAATGACCCACCCTGAACACCTGAGCAGGAAGGTCGGAACACATGACCCTGTGCGTTCCCTTCCAACCTGGCCCATTCTGTCATGCTGTGAGTCACCCAGCCCTCCTGCGACGCCCTGCCGCGCCCCGCCGGCACCGCACCGTCGGCGCACCGCGATTTCGGGAAAGCTCCCGCCGCTCCTGGCCGGGGCGGTCCCGCCGCTCCCGGCCGGCCGGCCGGAAGCTCCCGCCTCCCCGGGCGAAGGCCGTGGGGCCGCCGCAGGTGAGGCCGCCGGGGTGCTGCAGGTGTTGGGCGGCTGCTCCCGGGCCGGTGAGCGCTCTCCGCCCGGCTCGTCCTTCTCCGGCGCCGGCTTCCCTTGGGACCCCGCGGCGTTCCCTCCCGTCGGGTGAGCCGAGCGGGGCCGGGGAGCGCCCGGGGCCGGGCTGAGCGCCGGCCATGTCGCGGAGCTCGCAGGGCGGGCGGCCCGGCAGGTCTCCGCTGCCCCTTGGGGCCAGCCCCGGGTCCGCCGCCGCCCCGCCGCCGCCGCCCCCGCTGCCCCTGCAGCCCCCCTTCGGCCCCGGCGGGGTCAGCCCGGGCCCCAGCGGGGCGGCAGAGCTCAAGCCGGTTCGGCGGTTCATTCCTGACTCGTGGAAGAACTTCTTCAAAGGGAGACGCCACCCCGGCTCCAGCTGGGATAGCACGGCCTCCGACATCAGGTACATCTCGGACGGGATCGAATGCTCGCCGCCCGCCTCTCCCACCCCGCTGCAGCCGGGGACCAAGGCGGTGCCTGGCTCCTACACGGACCCATTCGGGGGGTCGGGCGGCAGCTACAACTCTCGGAAAGAGGCCGAGGCCATGCTGCCCTCGGTAGACCCCTTGGGCTCGCTGGAGCGCCGCGCCGGCACTGGGCAGACGTACAGCGAGCGGGTGGAGGAGTACCACCAGCGGTACGCCTACATGAAGTCCTGGGCAGGGCTGCTCAGGATCCTCGGCGTGGCCGAGCTGCTGCTGGGCGCCGCCGTCTTCGCCTGTGTCACCGCCTACGTGCACAAGGACAACGAGTGGTACAACATGTTCGGGTTCTCGCAGCCCTACGGATACGGGGCGGGCAGCGGCTATGGGGGATACTCCTACAGCGGGCCCAAAACGCCTTTCGTCCTGGTGGTGGCGGGAATGGCGTGGATCGTCACCATAGTGCTGCTTGTGCTGGGCATGTCCATGTACTACCGAACTATTCTCCTCGATTCCAACTGGTGGCCTCTGACCGAGTTTGGGATCAATGTGGCCTTGTTCTTCCTCTACATGTCGGCTGCCATAGTGTACGTGAACGATACCAACCGAGGTGGGCTCTGCTATTACCAGTTGTTTAAGACGCCGATAAATGCGGCTTTTTGCCGTGTGGAGGGCGGTCAGACTGCAGCAATCATCTTCTTGTTTGTCACGGTGATCATCTATCTAATTAGTGCGGTGGTTTCCCTAAAGTTGTGGAGGCACGAAGGGGCCAGGAAGCGCAGGGAATTAATGGAACAGGAGGTAAGTCATTAGTTATCGTTTTCTGCCTCCCTGTCTACCGGGTACCACATGATGGGGAGCAGCTGTAAGATCTTAACGTGGCATAGAGACAGTCGAATCAAGTTTCTTCTCTGCAACAGATCTATAGCCCTGAGATTGATTTTAACCGGTCTTACAGTATTAGAAACTGATAAATGAAGGGCATTTTTAAGACCCAAAGTCTTGTATACTTCTTTTATGTTTGTAATTCACCTTGGGTAAGAACCTGGCTCTGTTCCCTTGGTAATACTGGGCTCTCTTCTTGAGTCAGCTGATGAACTACTTCCTAGTGTGTGTTTTCCAAACAAAGGAAGAAACGAACAATGTTCATCTGTTCAGCAGGGTCAGGTGGCTTAAAGCCACCTAGCATTTATTTGAAAACGTTGCATTTAGCACATCAAGTGTGCAAGTGTGAATGAGCCTAAGAATGTGAAATAGTTCCTTTTACTTCACAAGCAAAACTCCAAGCAACTTCTTTATGCCTTTTCAGCTTTCCTTATAATAGTTATCAGCAAATATTAGCAGTTACAGCCTTGGCTAGATTTCGATGTCTCAAATTTCAGTCAGCCACATCTTTTGAATGTCAGGTATTTTGCCCGACTACTGGCCTTGCGCACACTAGAAGCATTCAGTATTTGTCTGGTTAATGATAAACTATAACAGTAGAGATTTAACACTCTTAACCTAGACAGTTCAAGGTAATTTGTGTTAAACTTCCTCAATTTGAAAACATCACCAAAACACTCTTTAAAAAATAAGAGTAAGACTTAATACAGCATGAAAGTTAATGCATGTGAAATGTACATAAGCCTAACTTAAGGAGGGGTCAACCTTCATAAGGTTTTAGAAGGAGAGACTGCAGTCTGATTTGCAGCATTTTCATTTAACACCAGATTCCAGTATACCATAAAATTGAGACTTTTCTTTTGAAAACTAGTGATAATTCTTAAATAAAAGCTTTTTAACCAACTGATAGTATCTCATGCAAGAATGAGGTGATTGCCAGAGTTACACATATGGTGTTCATTCTTTCCTGTTACTATCCAAGTTCTTTTAGTCCAGTTACTAAGCATTTCTAAAGGGAATGTTTCAATAATAGAGATTAGACTCTGGAGAGTGCTGTGCAAAACAGCTGCAGGTTGAGCTACTGGTTAATGCACTGTTGTGTGTTCTAGGCAATGAATTAGGCTCAGAGTGTTAGTGAGTTAACGTGGGCTGGAATGTGAAATAATAATAAAGGAGCTTGGGAAGTGGATGGAGTATTTCCTGCAAGCTGCTCCTTACAGCTGTGCTCTCAGAAATCCTGTTGTTCTGGGGTTTGGGTGGATGTTTTCCTTAAACAACAAGTCTTTAGTGGGAATAGAATAGAATTAATATATAATCCTTAGGCTAAATTTCATTATATCTAAATATAAGTGTAATTTTCTGTACAGTATGATTATGAAAATGTTTAAATTTTAGGAGTCTGTGCTTTTGCATACTATTTTTGCTGAAAATAAAATTTAGTTCTTTCCTTTTTTTTTTTTTTTTGATAGATGAAAACACAGTCCTCTTTTCCAGAAAAGAAGGTAGGCAATAGGAATTTTTATTTTTACTGCTAATTCTAAAATATTCTTTTCCTTGTGACTATACTATTTATTTGTGTATTTGACCTCAAAGAGATTAGGTTTTGTTTTTTAAGTTCATTTGGACGGCAGCTTTCTGCCTAAAAGGTTCCAAAGGAGCTTGTAAAGAACTTACTCCTAGTTAGGCTAGGTTACAAAATCTATAAAACAATAAAATAGCAGATGTGATGGCTGCCTCTCCATGTGCTCTTACCCTTTTCCATGAGGTGACAAGTTCTGTAGTATTTATCACAGAGTTTGGTGGACATGACTAAAACAGCAGGTTGTCTGATGCGTGACAGGTTTCAGACTTCTTCTTCCTGGCTGTGGGCTTAATTTGCAGGAGAACCAGCGGAAGCACCGTGTAGGTGCCCTGGGAGTTGAGTTTCTTCTTTGGTCTCTGAGACTGCACCAAAGACCCCCTTGCCTGCACTAAAGACCCCCTTGCCTGTTTTAAACCATCAGCAATGTTAGTGTTTCAACCACACAAAGTGCCATTGCATACACTGCAAAGCTTGTATAGGGTTTCCAGAGAAATTATGATGTATTCATTTCAGTCTTAAATGTCTCCTGTTAGACATTGTGAATTTCCTACCAATGTTTTCTCTGTTGATGGAGTACTGGATCAGGATCCTTTTGTTTGTGTTCTAACAAGATTCCACATGTTTTTATTTCTGGATCAAGGGATGAATTGTGCAATAGGAAAGAAGGAGAAAAGGGAACTTCAAAGAACTGAATGATTCCAGTTCATGTACAAGTTAAATGAATACTGAAGGAAACCTCCTTACACTACTTTTTTAAGACACGCAAACAAGTATTTCTGAACTTCCAGAAGTATTTATCTGTACTGCAGCTAAGACAAACTGAAGAAAAATACTGTGTGAGAAGTATTCCTGTAACTCATTAAACTGATTTTCTAATTACAATAAGAGCTGTAAGAAATATTTCTGATTTGCTTCTATTACATATATTGCTGCTCAATATATATATCTCTCTCTTAAAGTTGCATAGTTTGTGATTTATGTAAAACTGATTTCATTAAGGACAAATGATTTCTCTTATAAAACAGTATGAAGATGATGATGGACCAAGAGAAGAAGTCAGTTACAGGCAGCTCAAATCACTGGAGAGAAAACCAGAGCTGCTTAATGGTCATATACCTGCAGGCCACATTCCTAAACCTATAGTGATGCCAGACTACTTAGCGTAAGTGACTTGATTTTGATGAGCCAACTTAGTGGAGGACACTTGAATAGTGTTTTTCACTCTGCATTTCTCCCGTATACACTTGTGGTTTCTCTCCCATGCACGTGCTGTGGGAACTCATAATTGTGTGTGAACATTAAAATGTAGAGAGGATGGGGCTGCTATCAGTGGTATAAGGCCAATAACTATAAATTAGGAGGCTTAATTAAAAAAACAAACCCACACCTCAAACATTGAAGCAGAATGTCATAATCTAGCAAATACATTAACTGCTGAAGGAAAAGAAGACCACTATATAGATATTAGAGGAAAAAACTAAAATGCATGGAAAATTGCCTTTTTAGGGCCTGAAATTTGACTACTCTTACACTTTCTATGTGCTGAATTTGTAATGTGTTCCCTTTTAAAGGGTAGGCCTTTCCAAGTCTGATATAATAAATTAATTTTTATACTATTTTTCTGTAGGCACAAATAGAAACAAGGGAAGTTTCACCTGAATATTAGGAAAATATTTTTTTCTCTGTGAGGGTTTGCAGAGGTTTCCCAGGGAGACTGAGTCTCTGTGCTTGGAGATACCAAAAGCTGTCTGGATACAGTCCTGGTCTAAGTGTTCCAGATTGTGCATGAGGTCAGATCAGATTATCTGCAGACATTTCTCACAACCTCAACTATACTCTGATTCTGTGATTTCAGTGCTTTACAGACATGCAAATTTCAGCAGGTTATTAGATTAGCAAAAAATATAGAAATACACTGTCAAGGTGAAGAGTCTAAATTTTGTTAGTAAGTTGTATCTCTAAAATTAATTCTTAGATCTTATTTTTTTTTCTACAGGAAATACCCTGTAATTCAAACAAATGAAATGAGAGACCGGTACAAAGCGGTATTCAATGATCAGTTTGCTGAGTATAAAGAACTATCTATGGAAGTTCATGCTGTATTAAAAAAATTTGATGAGCTGGATGCATTACTGAAACAGCTTCCACACCATCCTGAAAGCATATACGTAAGTACCTGTGAAATGAGTTCATGGAAAATAGTTGTGTTGGGTGGTATTAGGCAGTTTCTGACTGTCCTTAGCTAGGGCACAGTGCTGTCTGATGCTGGCTGTGATCTGGTGTGAGAGGAAGTTTCCCTGTAAGTTACATCATCTCTGGGCATTAATTAGGGATACCAAGTTCCAGTTAAGACATATACATGGTTTTCTGGGGATTTTTGTTTCTTTCTTTCACACTAGTAGCTTTTAACTTCTCTTGAGTCACATTTGATGTATTTTCATTGTTTCTCAAATATAAGATTTACATCTAAAATGTTATAACCACAAGGTATTGATCAAATGAGAATTTAATGAGAATTCTGTAGAATTTACATGAATATATGGAGCCAAATCAAAGTTTAAAAATCTATGGTTTCTCATTAGGAACAGGAAAGGATATCAAAAGTTCTACAAGAATACAAGAAGAAGAAAAACGTAAGTGTTTTTAGATTTACTCTGCTGTTGAATCTAATGACTAGCAAAGAAAATGTAAATAGCCAAGACTTCTGACAGTAGGCAGATTTCAGTATCTTAAAGAGCACCTGTAGTGCTTTGTGTATTTTGTCTTCTAAAACTTTGGCAAAGTTAGGACACAACCCGTACACTCATGCCAACAAGCATTTTTGAGGATAATGCTTCCAGTAGCCACATGTGGGAAAGAACCCCAAACCACAACCCAAGAGCTGAACGTTTTCATCTTCTGAGAATACGCTTCATCTCTTAGCGTTCTTCATCCAGAATGTTAGTTCAGTTATATTCACTGACTGACACAGCCAATGGATAAAAACAGAAAACATAGTCTTACCCTTGAAAAGAAGTTTTGTATTTTTTGAGGCATGGAATTTAGACACTCTCAAAAAGTAATTTTCAGTGTAATCCAAGAGGTTTCTCTTTGTAATTTTTAAATGCAGGCAGCAAATACGTATCTGTGTTTCTGTTAAAAACATTGTGCATTACAAATACATTTTTTTTTTCTCCATGGAATTCAGAGTTTGTGTCCATGTTAGTTAAACTTCATTGCTTTTTGGCGGGGGAAGGATTTATGGCATGTACAGTAAATACATGTATAAAATCTAAATTATGTAGTAGGGTGTCATTTATATTTTCAGATTTCTGTTTTAAAACAGCTCTATTTACTAACTAACTACAGCATATAAAGGCAGAACATTTTCTTCTGGCCTTTCATGAAGGAAGGGGAAACAGGAAATAAGAAAGGGCCAGGGAAAAAGAGTGTGATTTTTTGAGAATATTTACATACTGTCCTTTTAGTCAAGAACATAATCAATAATAGACTTTTCTTGGAAAAGTCTGAAAGCCTAATATATTAACGTAAAGGTTTTTGGTTTTTTGGCAGGATCCTGCATTTCTGGAGAAAAAGAAGCGTTGTGAATATCTGAAGAATAAGCTTTCTCACATAAAACAACGAATTCAGGACTATGACAAAGTTATGAATTGGAATGTAGAAACTTAGCAATGCCTTGACTTCATGGATAAACATTTTCTGTTTTTAAAATCTATATACGTATTTTAACCTATTTATTTACTCTTTGAACAGTACACATATGGGGATTACTTAATCACTGTCATATATTTGGATATTGTACATTCCTGATAGATTTTGTATGCAGATCCAATTGTAATTGAAGTTGTAAGTTAAGAAACCTCTGCTAACATTCTGCTTACCTTAGTGCAAATCCTGGCCTCTTAAATATGAATACTTTATTTGAAAATACTTCATTTGCAAACTTGCAAAACCAGAGAAAGCAGTTTCCAAATACCTTATAGAAACTTTGCACAGAAATGCTGTTAACAATTTTGAGTTTTATTTATATGTGACATCTTAATGATATCAGAAAGAGCTGAGCTTTCTGTGTGGGGCTTGATGCACTGACTAATTGTATTGAATAATTTGGTCACTTTGGAAGCTAGTTTAATAAGAATTTTTTGTATTTTAATTCCAAATGTTGTACATTTTACCAGAAGTCATCTTGAATTTTGCCCATTAAGAGAGGAAGAATAGCTTCTTATTTAAGCAGCTGGGGGAGGGGGACTTGGGTTTGATTTTTGTACTGCCCTCTTTAGAGATGATGCAACAAATGTGTACTTGGTCTTAAAGGAACAGATGTACAGGATAAGACCTATTAATGTTCTATTAGTGTTGCTATAGGTCGGTGTGCTGTGCCTACCTTCTGCATCATGCTGTTAGGGGTATGCATGTTTAAGGGCTTCACTCTTCATCAGCAAGTAACAGGACTTTTTGTCTCTGCAGCAGCTGTTAGTGAACTTGGCATTCAGAGAATAAGTACAGCACAGTACAAAATTCATTCTCATTCAAAGTATAAATAGTTAGAGTCCTCTTTAAGGCCAGAGAAAATGTATTAGAAGACATACTTTCCAGAGCATATTTGCATAAATTTTCTATATATTTTTATATTTTCTTGGGGATATTATGCTGGGGATCAGTTTGTATGTGCAAGTATTTTCATAAGTGAGTAATTTTTCTCTTTGTATCCTTTTTCAAATCTTTATTTACTTTACTAACTTTTTTTATTTACTAAAATTGCTAGAAGCATTGATAGTTTTTGTACAGTTTTCTACAACTGCAATTTGTTCTGAAATATGTTTTTTAATATAAAAATACCCCACCAGAGTAGCCATATTACTCTATTGCTTATAAAGATACTTTATTTGAAAAAGGTGCTCTGATTACAGTTACTGCAAATTTTTGTTAGTCATTTGGTTTCTTCTTTGAAAGAAAGTTTTTAACTTCTGCCTTAATTTAAAGGAACAACATCAGGAAAGCCATTTCCAGTTTAGTATGGTCATGGTAATACTACCTGTGCTTTTCACTGCTGGAAATGCATTAACATACCTCACTCTGACCATTGTAGACCTTCTGGTTTTTGGCCCTTATCATTCACACTGCAATCCTGATGGCCATGCACCCACCTTCGCATTTGTAAAATTGACATTCCAATTTTATCAGCCACTTAATTCCAAGAGCTTTAGTGCATGAGGTAAATAGCACAAGATGCCATGGGAATGCTGAGAGAATTTGAAAGTTTGGCACCTCTTCATTTCAAAGCCTTCAGTCTTATCTACCTGGAAGGTGCCTCAGTATTTTCATCATTCTGAGAACAGGTGACAGCCAGTCTATGCCTTGTTCTCTCTCTCTTGTCAATGCCTTTCTCTCTGGTTCTGGTTTGTATTCATTTCAAAGGAGAAACTGCTCTTCCTTGTAAAGGAGATGGGCCAATTTTTTATACTTGTTGTGCTGAATACTTGTTAAATTGTTCTTTGTAAGAGAAGTACTTTTCCACGTCTCCACAATCTAAATAAATGACCTCTCACTGTACACCCAGGTTTCTCATTTTTTCTCATTGAGATTTCTGGGCATTGCATCAATAACAGAAGATTAGTTCAAGTTTGAGGATCAACTGGTGTTGATTAGGTGCTAACAATAACACAACAGGTGTTTTTTTTAGAAGATTGACAGTCTGCACACTTAATAGGTCTTCTTTCTGTAGGTCAGTGAGACCCAGCTCCAGGCTCCTTTTGACAGTGGTCCGAATTTCAGACTCTGAGAAACTGGCTCCTGGTCCCTCAGACAGTGTCTGCATAGACTGTGGAGAACCATCGTGTTGCTTGTTTCCTGCAAAGTTTCCAGCAAATGGATTTGGAAAAGGGGACACCATACCTGTGCCTGGAGTGAGGAGATTAAGGGGCAACATCTGTATGTGGATTCTCATGTTTCCCACCAAGATGCTGCAGGTGTGGCCAAGTAGATTTTCCAAATGCTGGGAAGAGAAGCTGGGAGAGAAATATTCTCTTCTGCCTGCCTTTTGGGTTCTAAGCAGGGTTAATGTAGGGCACAACAGAAGTAAGCTGCCATCCTAAGGTACGCAGGCCATCCTAAGGCTGCAGCAATATGTTGCAACCATTACAGTAAATTACTTGCTCAGTCCTGTGTCTGTTACAGGCGTCAGGGCTGTAGCCCTTCTGGTGTGTACAATCCATGCTCTTGTTTTGCCCTAACCTACCAATGGACAGCTGAAAAGGGTCTTGTCTACAATGCCACAGATGTGCTGGAGAAAAAGTGTTAGTCTAAGATTAGTCTTAATGTTCATTTCAGAGAAATTGAGATTAATGAAATCAGAATTAATGGCTGGAAGCTGAAGCAACTTGGAGCAAGGCAGAAATTAGGAGGAAGGTGATGGGAGAATTCCTCAGTCTGAGTTACCATAAGAACTATCAAGGAAAGAGGTCTCTTGTTATTCATAAAGAATAGAAGGCATACTCCAGACAATACTGAAGTTTTTAGATGATTATCACCTCAGTCTCTCTGTGCAGCCCCTCTAGGCTCAACTCTGAATCTACACTTTTGCACACGTGTAAAACAATGTGCTGTGCGGTCTTAGCCATGTGACTGGGTTTTTGCAGAAAGTAGTTAACACTTGAATCACCAAGGAAGACTGCCTTACATCAGTGGGGTTGCTTTTCATTACAGACTTCCTCAAACCCTGAGTGTATACAACAAGAAGTTTTATCCTTCAGTCTTCCTCTTAGAGAACGCTTGTCTGATCTACAAATCTTGGTCTACAGATCTACAAATCTTGATGGCCAAGATTCTTAGCATTTCTACAAATATTATAGTTTCTAAACTGGATTTGTGTTTCTTCTTGTCTTTGTAAGCAGTTGGGTATCCTAGATCAAAGTAATTATGTCAAGATTGGCATACTTTTTACTAAACTATACATTTTTTTCAGACCAGATAAAGCAGTGACTAACAAATGTACCCAAAATTTTGTCTTGTGCAATAGCGTGACCAGCTTTCATGACAGCATATTGACTACAAATGCTCATGGCAATGAAAAACCTAATTGCTTTGGAATTGTAAAATAAGGTATCCAGTATGTTATTTATTAATTTCAAAATCGTGGTGGGATTTCAAGCACTTGTAAAATCAAGTTTTACAAAATTACTGTATATCCTGTGCTCCTGTCCAGCATTGAAATTCTTGGTCTTGAGAATAAAAATATTCCTGTTCTGAAAGAAGTCTCATTTCTCACTTCTTTTATTCAAACTGCTGGCTTATAAGACATTTCATTTCAGTGTTTTCTTTCTAAAGAAAAGATGGTGCATGTTCTAATGGGAGTTGTTCGAACTACAGCTATTTCAGTTCCAAAAAGCAAATCCTGACTTATCAAAGAATTCCTCTTTTCCGGTCTTCAGATTGCTTTCCTTCAAAAAAAATTTTGTTTTTTTTCCCCAGGTATGGTTTAACTGAAAGCTAATTAATTTTTTCTCTCTTTCCATTATAGTTATACATTGATCCTGATAAATGCAATAAGCTGAAGGGTACTGAAGTGGTTCGTTTTGCCCCACTCCTGTTTCACGAATTGTTACTACTGTTTACATGTTTTCTTCCTCATGCATTGTCTTACTTGGATGCAGAGTGAGACTCCTTAGAAACGGATGTTCAGTAATTTTCCTGTAATTCAAGAGGTGAAGCCCAGTCTTGGCATACCTCCACTGTATCCGGCAGAGTTTTAATCGCTCGGCAGAGCAATCAGCATCCTCACTGTGGTGCTAATGAATGGAAACTCTTGGTGACATGAATACTCAGAATTATTTTAGGTAGACGGAAAACGTGATTACTTAACATCAAAACACCTGAAACTTCCTGCTTTTGCTGGATAGATGGCCGCCTTCATTAACCGGCGTATGAGCATAATCGTGTTAAAATACAGTGATTTTTCCAGGTATTGCGTTTATATATTAATTACTGAAATAGCTTCGGTTAATTACAGAAGTGCCACCGAGACCCAGGCAGTGCCATGGCCTGGCGGGTGTGTCCGGAGGCACGAGCGAGGGGGGCTCCTCACGGCCACGCCACCGCGGGCCCCGGGCGATGTCTCTGTGGGGCGGCTTCCCTCCCTTCGCTCCGTGAGGGGCCCGTCCTCTCCATGACCGCGCTTGGAGGATTTTGCTGATGTTGAGGAAAGCACAACGGAACCTTTCCGGAACGCTCGCTCCGCGGCCCGGGCGGCGGCCGGGACGGTTTGGTGGCGCACCGAGGCGGAAGAGGGCGGGCGCCAACGTGTCCGGGACGGCAGGGCCTGGCGGCGGGCGCGGGCCGGAACTCCTCTCCGTGTCCTGCGGTTCTACTCAACCTTCCTCGGCTCCTCTTAGCTCCCCGTGGCCCTTATCACCCCTCTCAGTGTCCCTCGGCTCCTCTCAGACCCCTTCCACTCCCGTCTTCTTCCCGCAGTCCCCCTTGTCACCCCTGAGCGCTCTCGTCTCTCCTGAGCTCCCCTGATACTCCCTGAGCGCCCCGCTTCTCCCCTGGTCACCCCACAACCCCCTCAGCGCCCCCCAGCCGCCCTCAGCTCCCGCCGAGATGGATGATGAACCCGAGCGGACCAAGCGCTGGGAAGGAGGCTACGAAAGAACATGGTATGTTCTTTCCCCCTCACCTTTCTCCCTTTTCTGGCGAAAGAGGAGGAAAAATCTCCCCTGTGCACACTTTTTTGCCTCTGTTTTGCGTAGGGAAATTCTTAAGGAAGACGAATCCGGGTCGTTGAAAGCAACCATCGAGGACATTCTCTTCAAAGCAAAGAGGAAAAGGTACTTGGTGTGGCCACGAGTCTGCTAATAGCACTGACTTGGTCAGTTATAAAGGCTTGATCATCCTAAAACTAGGTCATGTGGCATTAAGCCTTAATTAATTAAGTATAAGGCATGCCTGCAGGATGTTTTTATGTAGTTTCTCCTTCAGAGGAGCAGGTGCATGCCAGAAAAAACGGTGAAGAATTAATTTTTATCTTTGACTGCATACAGGCTGTGTATCCCATGTGTATGCAAGCTGCAGGTCTTGATCTGATGAAACAGTGCAGAGCACTGCAGTTGCAATCTGCACAGCCTAGAGAAATCTTCCATCTTTTTTTTTTTAATATACACATCAGAGAATCACAAGATAGTTTGGGTTGGAAGAGACTTTGAAGATCATCCCACTGCAACCTGCCGTGAGCAGGGACACCTTTCAATGGACCAAATTGGTCAGAGCCCCATCCAATCTGGCCTTGAACTCTCTGAGGGGTGGGACATCCACATCTTCTGAGGGCAGCCTGCTCCAGTACCTCACCACCCTCATGGTAAAAATATGTTTATCCCTAATCTAAATTGACCTTCTTTTAGTTTAAAACATTGCCCCTTTCCCTATCAAAGCAGAATCTAGCTCCTGGTATCATGGCTACAGATTTCTGTTTCAAATTTCAGAAAAATTGCTAGAAAAAATCCCAGATTTTGCGTTATTTGAAGTTATGTTAGAATTTGATTTGTCGAATTTGGGTAAAATTTTACAACTTCATTAAACCTGATAGTAAGAAATAACTCTTAATTCTTTTCTGAGAGTTTTGAAATCTGTGATTGAGCTGTGGAGTTTTTCAGCATGAATAAGTGTCTGAAGTTTGTTGCTTCTACATTTTTGCCAGAACTTTAGTATTAGACTTGTTTGGACTTATATTTTAGGAGCCATTCACTCATTTGAATTTGATTTAAGTCCTTCTGTGTTTTGTTAGACTCTATGAACACCATGGACAAGTCCGGCTTGGAATGGTATGTTAATGCCTTAACCCTCTTCTGTCCTTAGTCCAAAACTGCTTGGCTAGAGGTGGTATTCCAGATCTGAAATATACTTCTGCTGGCCTAACTTCATACTGAAGCTGTACTTCTTACCAAACCTTATGGTTTCCGCCGTTTTTCATTATTTTTTTTTTAATCATTCTTTGTTCATTGGCAGTGTGGATGCGAAGCATAGCTATTCAGAGTTGGAGGTCTGACACACAGGGTGTGTTTGGCAGCAGAAGTCATACCACGTGTGCTCACTCTGTCCATTTCTCTTCATGTGAAAAATGCACATAATGGAAATGTGCTGTAAATAAACACATTGCTTTGTACAACACTGAACTCTTCAGATGAAGATGTGAATGTTCAAACTATGCATGTTTTGTAGCTTATCATGAGAGGGGAAAAGAACAGTGTGCAATTTTCAAGAGAGGGTTTCTTTTTGTTTTAAGAGAAAAGTTGAAGAATGCATTACTTTGCATTTTACATTAATTGCATCACTCAATCTACTGAATTTTCTCTCTTTGAGGGAGGAAGTAATGTCTTTTTTAAGTAAATGGAATAATGAATTAATTTCAATACGTATTCTGTGAGTGATTTTCGCATATGGTGGAAATGCAGATGCGTCACCTTTACGTGGTTGTTGATGGATCAAGAACAATGGAGGACCAAGACTTAAAACCGAACAGACTTACTTGCACTCTGAAGGTATTCCTGCACTTCCAAGTTTTTTCTTACTGAGCCACTGTTTCTTTGTAAACTGGTTGCTTAATGCATTCCAAAAATTGCAGTCTCCTGTATGTGCATAGCCTCATCTCTCATCCCTGCATTTGTCTCCTTGCTTCTGTTGCTAGTCTGTCACTTTCCTGTTTTTTGAATAGTAAAATCCGCGTGGCATTGTTTTGCCTTGCACATGTACTTTTGTGCAGTAAAAACACTTTATAAAGGCATGTTAGGAGAAGACACATTTGGAAACTGGAAATTAAGTGTTGCCCATAGTAAGGGGATGACATGTTTTCGTTTATGTATCTAGAATTGGTTTATATTTTTTTCTTACAGCTGGGTTTTTTTATGAATTTTTATTTGAAAGGATGCTAGATGAGAGTTGAACTGGATTGCTGTTTCAGATTGTGGAGGACTTGAACTGTGTACATCGTGTTCTGTATTGCCTTCTCCAACAATACTAAAGCATGAAATCCTGGGTTTTGTTGGTTTTGTAAAGATTAGTGCATTTTGATATATTGAAAATCTTCATTTGAACCAACAGGAATCTAGAACTTCAACATAGGACATGAATAAAATAAGGGGGGGGTGTAGTTTCTGAAATCTGCATTTCATTAGCTACATGGGATGAAGGGGGAGGGATAGAGTGAAAGAATAATGGAAAGGAAAGGCTCATTCCCCCTACTTTGTTTTGCATTTTCGTTATACTAGATGTTTTGTATCTACATAGTGCATGTCTAATAAAAGTATAATTAGTTTTTAACCGTCTTAACTTTCCTTTATAGTTACTGGAATATTTTGTTGAGGAGTACTTTGACCAGAATCCTATTAGTCAGGTATGTACAACCATGCAAGAAACAAATAACAGAAAACTATTTTAAAAGACAGTTTTGGCTGTAGTACTACCCAGTAAACTGTTTTAAATTTATGTGTACCTTCCCATCCTTTATTCATCAGTCTAGAGATATTCTTGTTTCTGCCTGTTTCTGCCAGGCATTTAGAATTTTAGATTTCTTTTTGTACCTTTTGGCAGTAGTAATGAAAATACAGGAGTGTTTGTAAAATTATGCATCATGTCGTGCTGCTGTTGTTACACTTGAAGTAAAACTTGCATGGTTAAATAATGCTGGTCCATTTAGTAAAATTCTAAATAAACTCATTGTAAAACTTTCAAATAACAATTTTGCCTTTATTTTGCCCTTTTTCAGATTGGATTAATTGTAACCAAGAGTAAAAGAGCGGAAAAAATGACAGAACTCTCAGGTAGGAAAGTAATATTCTTTTCTTAAATTGCAGATGTTTTTAGCCTTTTCATTGGTATTGTAAATTCTGCCTGATATACTGCTGAAAATGAAGTTACGTTATCATAATTAACTTGAATTCCAAAGATAACTTATTGCAAGTTGTCTGAAACCATAATCTGTGCTTTTATTTGCTTTGATCCAGAATTGTCATTGTGTGCTTGTTTGTGATCAAGTCTCGATCAGAATGTAACTCAGATATGTTCTGTTTCCACTATGGTTAATTTTCTACCCTGTTTGTTAGTTTTGTATGTTACGACATCTGTGTTTTTTATGAGATCTGATCAGATGTTAAGTCAAGCTTTGTTTGGTTCCTGCCTGCTGTTACACCAGTCTCTTTGGCTTCAGCAGGTTTCATTGAGGAAATTCAGGATCAATCAATCTTTGAACCATACTTTGAGGATAACAGAGGAAACAAAATTCATTTCCTGTTTGTGAGAGACATCACACTCATGTTGAGTGCTAATGATACCCAGCAGTGATTTTATTCTTTTTGGCTTCTAAACTTTCTAGCATTTGAGTTCCTAGAGAGTAAAAGTCTGTCTTACTGTTTCCTGCATTCTGATGTAATGAAGTACACTTCATTACAAGTACACTTCATTACAGTTTAAATACTTCTGTTCTTCAACTTGTTGTATCAGTTAAATTGATTGCATTTTTTTTTCACTTACAGGAAACTCAAAAAAGCATGTAACTGCTCTGAAGAAAGCAGTGGATATGAACTGCAGTGGAGAGCCTTCTCTATATAATTCCCTAAATTTGGCCATGCAGACTTTAAAGTTAGTATATACATGGAGGTTTTTTGCTTTCTTTGTAATTTTTCTCAGTAGCATCTTGCATCATGCTGACATGGGTCTTTAAAAGGTGACTTTATCTCCTCTTACAATACAAATCATTAAGTTAAATATTCTAGTACTGCAGAAGTTTATTTTCTACCACTGGTGCTTGTATTTAGAGGTTTGTTTCTTATAGGAATGAAATTTGAAAACCAAGTTGATGATGATACATAGCTATTGTGATGAAAGACACTGTAATTCTTTTTTACTGAAGGTCTGAGGTATGAGAGAGGACAGACTTAGGGGTTAATAATGCAAGAGAACAGGAAAAGAAACAGTGTTGTGTCACAATAATCTCGTGAGAGTTTTGGCATTGTTTAGAAAGATCAGTTTTCAGATAGGATAGAGTCAGAACACTTGTTTGCTATGTGAGGTATTAAGATATATCCCCATATGTGGAATTACAGCTAAAACACTGAACAAAGCTAATAATCAGTGTCATGAAAAGCTATTTAATTACTAAAGGAGGGAGAGAGTTTTCAGCTAAGAACTAGAAGTAATTAAAAGTAATGGATTTATGCTGAAAAACTGATTAGAGTTTTTCAAGAAGTCAGGAAGACTCATTACAGTGTGCTAGTTTGAAGATGAATTTCACCTGTGAGTAGTATGGCTAAGGTACAAAGGATTCATTACAGCAAATAATCAGGTAACAACTACACAATTAAATACTGTATTTTAGATATTGCAAAAGTTTGTCTTTCAGAAGTGAAAATCTCGTGCTCAGAAAAGTATCTTATCACAGCTTGTACACGATTTCATATGTCATCTTTTGACTTCAATACATTAAGGTTCTTGGGGATGTTATCATAGAAAGAGCTTAGTGTGCAGACGTAAATTGACTGTGTGCTTTCCTTAGGCACATGCCAGGACATACAAGCCGAGAGGTTTTGGTAGTCCTCAGCAGTCTGACGACATGTGATCCTGCCAACATCTATGATCTAATTAAGGTACCGAACTGAAGTTTGACTACTACATTGACTACCACATCCAAGCTACTGGAGGAAGAACAGGCAGTTGCAGCATCATCACCAATTAATTTTCATTTAAGACTTGAAACCTTTTTACTATTTCTTGTTCTGCACATAAATTTGAGTATGCTTTTTTTTCTCTATTTTAAGTGTTTAAAAGCAGTAAAGATCAGAGTGTCTGTCATCGGCTTAAGTGCTGAAGTTCGAGTTTGTACAGTACTTGCCCGAGAAACTGGTGGTACGTATCTGAAGTTCAGTAGTTATATTACTCACACAGATTTAAAATCAAAATTAAGTAATTTGTTATATATTTATTACTGCATTTTGATATTTTTAAGGATAAATATTTTCCATTGTGCTGGCAGAAAATTAAAGAGTTGCCCAAATCTAAGTGAAATCATTATCAGCTGGTAGCTGCAGCTCTAGAGAGAAGAAATACATATATTTTTCAAACCTTGTGTTCCAAATATAAAGCTGTGTGAAGTGGAACTTTATCAATTTAACATGTTAATATCCATTGCTACAGTGGTGACTCACACAGTATCATTGCTGCAGTGTAATGTTGGAGAAAAAGCTCTGCGCCTTCATTTCTAATTTAACATTATGTTATTACCAGTTTTAAAACATTTACTGTAGCCTACCTAACAGGGCTGCTTTTTAGGAACAGGCTTGGATAGATTGTGTTTTCTACCTAAGTTGTTTTCTGTCATGTGGAATATATGTTTTTATTCTTTTTTGCTCATAACCTGACAGTAAGGCATTTATTTCTTTGTGACAGGAACTTACCACGTTATTTTAGATGAAGGTCATTATAAGGAACTGCTGATGCACCATGTTAGTCCTCCACCTGCCAGTTCAACTTCTGAGTGCTCCCTTATTCGAATGGGTAGGATATGGTTTTGTCAAACTTGTAGCACGAGATTTGCTTAATCTTTTTCTTTATTTGCCTCTCCAGTGTAAAGGTTATACAAATAGTAAGAAGCACAATAAAGATAGTGTGAAATTTTATTTTATTTTTTTTTTTACTTTTATTTTGCTAGATAAGCATCAATTTTCTTGATGTTAATCCTGCAAAGTTGTCAGATTTTAAATAAAGCTTATTAAGTAAGACAAATTACTGAACAGAATTTGTTTGAACAGCAAAGTGGAATGATATTGAGGGCACGGTAGCTGTTATAAATTTAATACTTAGAAATGAAGAATGAAAAACTATTTTATTTCTCCTTCTACTTTTTTTCCTGCAGAGGGCAACCGTTACAGCTATTAATTGACTTGAGAGCTGTAGGTAGTACGTGTTTATTAGCAGCTTCTGGAGTGTTCTTTCAACAAGTAGATTAGGTATCTTTTCTTTTCCTGTTGTGTTTCTCAATAAATTTAAGCTTGGATTTAAACCAGAATAGGAACTCTAATTCTACAAAGTAGATCATCAGTAGATCAAGAGTTCTTACTATCATCCACCTTTTACATAGATAAGAATGTATGCATTTTTATGTCTAGGTATAGATAATGAAAAGGTTTACTTCTTGTAGGTAGAGCCTGAGCAGGCATTGGAAAAACCACCTGTCATGAATTGTAACATGAACTGTAAAAACTGTAAAAAATAAATGATAGAAAGAATGATATCACTCTCAAAAAAGTCCTGTAGTCTCATCTGTCATACGCTGGACTTGGAAGGTGAATATAGGCTGGATGGGTGCATATAAAAATATTTCCCCCTTAATTAGAAACAATTGTTTAAGTGAGCATTTGTATGCTGCTCATTCTGCTTTCCTACCATTTCACACATTTTTATTTTTAACTGTTCTTCAAAAATGGGGTTCCAGTGCACTTCGGTTAACACCAAGTCTATGACAAAGACATTTTTTCAGTTAGGGGGAATTAAAGTCAGGGAGGTGTGGATGTAGCTAGAGACCTTTGGGAAGAATTTGATACCTAGCAAAAGAGTATCAGTTCTCCTGTAATAACAAATGGGAAAGAGATAGGCTTGAATGTCTAGAATAATCTTTGATCTTCATTGAAGTAAGAAACTGACACGTTTAAAATTGTTACTATGGAATGTTTTTATTTTCAGGTTTTCCTCAGCATACTATTGCTTCTCTGTCTGATCAAGATGCAAAGCCCTCCTTTAGCATGGCGTAAGTAGCATTGATTTTAATTCAATGAGCTGTTAAGAATTCAGTATTAATTAGTCAGAAAATCTGCTTGACAGTGAAAAGTGTTGCAGAATAATATGAAAAAAAGAGTAAGCCATGCCTTGTGACTTTTCAGTAGACATTTTATTTCCATTGGTAGCTCCAGTGTGTGGCCATAGTTACTGCTGTTAAATATGTGTTTTAAAATTTGCACTTGTTTTTTAAGGTAGTAAATGGTACTTAGTTCTGTTACACAGTGATTGGGACACACAGGTGCTACAAGGTATTTAAGTAATTACTTGCAGTTCTTGATTTAATTATTACTTTAATTATGAAAGATAATTATGAGGACCAAAGGGTATTATCTGAATAAGTACTTCTTACGTACTTTTTAGCATGACTTTAAAGGGAAGTTTAAAATAGAGGCCTCATTTGATGACTGTACCAGTGCACTTCTCAATGAAAAGAGTCACTGTTTTCCAGGGTGATAGGGGAGTCTGAATTTCAGAATGAAATGATGTCTAACACCTTGTGCTATTTGAAAGAATAAGTATGATGTGAATCTTTTATGTAATATAGAATATTTTTGTGTCTAAAAAGAAACAAGCATGCAGTTATTGTTCATATCTCTATTTTTAAAGATTGGCTCCTTTATATGGAAATATTTGGTCTTTGGTTCCTCTGGGAAAATGTGGTCACTGATGTGTCACCATATCAATTGTTTTCTGACACTTAGACATTAAGCCATTATATGCAATCTAGTGAAACTTAAAATTATTTGATGTGAGAACATTATTTGTTATTATGTAGTAGTGTGGTATTATTTCTTAAGTACTGAATTGTTTCTTTCTACTGTAGGCAACTGGAAAATAACAGTGACCCAGGTCTTACACTGGGTGGATATTTTTGTCCTCAGTGCAGAGCCAAATACTGTGAGCTTCCTGTGGAATGCAAAATCTGTGGTAAGTAGCAAGAAAAGGTGAGCAGGTGAAGTGAGCAGTTATTCATGGTAAGAGATTTAAGGGGTAGAAAAATTCAGCTGTACTTTGTAATTAAAAGTCAGCTCTGCTTAAGGAGTCCTGCATTTCTGTGACCTGGGATGTCACTTTTGTACAAGAGTCGCTCAGGATTAGACCTGTAACAGTAAAGCTGTATCATATTCCTTGGTATAAGGAATACTAGGGCTAAGTGTGGAAGAGGGGTGATGCACATGGGAATGGTAACTTCTTAAGAATCCTTATTTAACTAAGCACACCCATATTTCAGAGTCCTCAGTGCAAGGGCATGAAAGAGTGCTTTGGAGTAGAAGGACAGAAGTATTCTTACCTCCAGGAGTGTGTGGATGAAAGATTCCAAGTTGAACCCAAGGGCAGGCCGTGTACTGACACATGACAGGCTGTAGAGTTGTAAACAGAAGTCATTTGGTCTTGCAAATGGTAATGGACTGTGCAACCCATGATGCCATCCTTCCTCCATTGCTCTTAGGGTGGGAGGGAGGATTAGCCTGGTTTATGATGTTACTGTTGTGAGCAGGTGCTGTTCTCCTAGCTCCTACAGGCATATGACTACACCACCATAGGTATTACCAGGATACATGTATTTGGCAAGAGGATGAAATAATTATCGTTTTGGAACACTTTATCCCAGTTTAATTTCAAGTTTTTCCCACCAGCATAAGTTTTGTACCAGCAGGGGAATAGTGTAACTGGAGAAATCCTGTGTGTCTGCAGTGGTTTCTTGGCAGCTGCAGTGAACAGCAGAACAGTTTGGACATTAACACTACATGTGACTGAGTGATGGAGACGTTTGTGCCAGCCCATGCCCCAGCTAACTTGTTCTCATGGTATAATCCCAGCTGGTGACTCAGCCCCAGACACCCACACACTCCCCACTGGTGAGATGGGGAAGAGCATCAGAAGAGTAAAAGTGGGAAAATTCACGGGTGGCTTTAAAGGCAATTGAGTAGTTACAGCAAAAGCTGTGTATGCGAGCCAAGCAACGCAAGTAATTCCTTCACCACTTCCCCTCAGCAGAATCTCCAGGAAAGCAGGACTCCATCATGCGTAACAGTTGCTTGAGAAAGTAAATGCCGTCACCCTGAACATTCTCCCCTTTCCACCTTCACCCAGCTTTATAAACTGAGACACGTTGTGTGGCTTGGTGTAACTCTCTTGTTCTCTTGACTGTATCCTGACTGTATCCCTTCCCAATGCCTTGTGCACCCCTGAGCCTACTCACTGGGGGAGTAAGAAACAGAAGGGGCCTTGATTGTGTGTAAGCACTGCTCAGCAGTAAAGAAAACATTCCTGCCTTATCAGCTCTGTTTCCAGCATATATCCAAACACAGACACATGATAGTTAGTGTGGCAGAAATTAACTCTTTTAAAACCAGCAGACCTGTGTTAGCTAATATGGGCCTATGGCATGGTTTTGGCAGTAGTATAGCCGGCTGTAGTAGAACTTTGTAATAGGGCATAATTTTAACTGGTGGTGTGATACAGCAGAACCATCATTGCCAAAAGGAGCTTCCTAACTTCACCATTGTGTGTTGTAAATGTATTTCTAAAGGTTAAGTTAAACCTTTTCAGTAGAAATTTGAGCAATTTTCTTGTTCTTTGGATTTAAAACTGGACTGGATTACTGGTTTGGCTAATGGAACAAGTAATTTTACTTTTATAAAATTCTTAGAAGCTATTATCCACTGAGAATGAGACTTTTTACTTTATTTGATACAGAAAAGCTTTTTAGTAAAACCTCCCTTGTAACAATTTTGGTGTCTCTTTATTTGCAGGTCTTACATTAGTGTCTGCACCTCACCTGGCTCGGTCTTACCATCACTTGTTTCCTTTAGATGCCTTTCAGGAAGTTCCACTGGAAGAATACAAGGGGGAACGGTATGCAAAGCTTATTTGTGATAATGAGTGTACTGTAACGTTTTTGTAACACAAGTAAGAATAGCTGGCAACAGCTTCTTTGCTGCTGGAGATCCTGAGTGTGGGGTGGTGTGGGGCACCTCTGTCATTAAGAAATACTTGTCGTTTCCATGATCTGTGAGTTCAGTTGAATAGCTGAAATAATTGCCAGAAATTGTTACTATGATGAGATCTATTTTAAAACACTTATTTACACAGTATTGACTCTTCTTTTCAGTTAAAATACACAAATTTGCTTTTAGGTATTGTCAAGGCTGCCAGGGAGAAATAAAAGATCAAAATGTAAGTATGTCGAATGGCACTGTAATTTGTATTGAGAGGTATGAGAAATAGAGATGGTCCTGTAACTTTTTTGTTCTAAAGACCATAAAAATACTTGAGAAAGTTAATGTCAAGGTTAACTAGAGTTCTGTGTTAAACAGTCACACTTTCTAGACTGCAAAGTCTGTGGAGGTGTGATGTGGCTGGGTCCTGGGGGCCTGTCCGACCCCAGTTTCTGCTGGCAACAAGCCCAGACAGGCATCCCGGGGGAGAGCCAGAGTCCGGGGTTTCCAGGCAGTCTCCAGCCACGGGTAACCCTTAGGAGCATGGAAAAAAGGCTTAAGCTCTTTTAGAAGTGATCTCTGCTCTATGAACAGCTCTGTTCAGCCTATTCAGGGGTTACTCCAGCTGACGCAGACAAGAGATGGGAAGATCATCTGGCATTCCACAGAAAGGCTTTAGTGCAGGCTTCAGCGGAGGGGGCCAGTGATGGTCTAACCCCTGAACTGGGCAAAAGCTGGGGTTTTCCCAGGGAAGGGGAGAATCTAGAAGGGGACCCACAGTCTGAGACCAGGATAAGATGATCATTAGTTAACAGGGGGATAACATGAGGTCCTAAAGCAGGAAGGGGTCCATAGCTTAGTCACGGTGACTAGGCGGTTTTGTCTTACATTAGGGGGCTGATCTCCAGGGAGGATGCCTGTCAGAGGATTGGGGCTCCTCCACAGAAGTGTGGGAAGTGATTTCCTGGGGAGCTGCATAAGAAAACTTCCACTCTCAGCCACTGGAAGCATTTACAGTGACCTGAGCTCGTGTCTGTGGATATACTTGCTATCAGAAGCTTTAATTCAATTGAGTTTCTTTGATGCTAGCAGTGTAGTCTGTTTACATTCTCTTGATGACATAATTGTTGTCTTACTGTAGTGTGATAATGATGATAATTTTTGCTAATTTGGCTTGTCTTTCTATCTTTCCCACATAGGTGTACATATGCAAAGTGTGTCAGAATGCATTTTGTGTGGAATGTGATATGTTTGTTCATGATTCACTGCACTGCTGTCCTGGCTGTATTCATGAGCACCCTGCTCCTGTATCTGTATGATCTCATCTATTTTTAAAAATTGATTTGTCTTTGTCATTCTTTAATAAATCAAATTGTTTTATTCAGCCACCACTTTAACTGAGGCATCTCTGAAGAAGATTACAGAGGGATAAACAGTGGCATAGATGCAAACTTAAATGTTTCAATAATTTTATTACTGTTAATATATACTTGAATTATCTGTATCTGTTTTTTGTTCTTGTCTAAAGAACTATGGCTTTTCCCAGCTGTTACTATAATAATGTATATATTTGTAAATGTGAAAGTGATAAAACTGTTTTTTATGATAATGTGATGATTCATCTTGGTTTCATTACCTGTTCAAAAAGAAGCCATGAAAATGTATTTTACACATTTACATTTGGTTTTGGTGGATGGTGGATTTCAAAATACTCTTTTGCAAGAATTAAACAAAGGTGATTTGAGCAATTAATTGTAGACATTTCATGTATATTAATTTCAAGTATTATGAGTATTCACCTTGGTGTTTGGTAGGGCAGCTTAAATACAGGTGCTACAAATGTGCTGAAAACACATTTTAGGTTTTAATGGTGCAACTCAAAACTAACTGAATTCTATTATTCCTGTGTCTGCAGCTGTCTGGTTTTGTCAAGTTTCAATTTCTTGTAGGAGGGTGAGATTGCTGAAAGGCAATGAACTTGCAAAAGTACAAGACCTGAGTTAATACAAACTGTTGTTTGATGGACTCAGTATTGAATACAAAAGGAGCTGCTGTTTGGTTCTGAGGTTACAATGACTCGACAGAACCACACATCAACTTTTCTAAACCTCTAAAGCAACAAGACAGGTGGGTGCAGGAGGGTAAGTGCTCCTCCTTACCTGAACCTTGAAGAATAGAAATTGACACAAGTGCAAGACTGACATTTTGCAGTGTCTGCTCAAAGTGTGTTTGCAGCTTGAACCTGTGAGAATTGTAATGTGCTACACCTCAGTAAAAGGCTACAGGTGCAGTGTCTGAAGCAATACATCACAATGGGTTTTCTAGAGTCACTCTGTGATGATTGTAAATACATCAGTGACTGAGTTGCTCTGGGTGTATGTGACTTAATTTTTGCACTTTGTTTTGTCAGATTAGAAATGGCAGCATAACAGCTGAATTACTAAGGAAAGATTATGAATGTTATCTAAAAGATGTGCATAATATAATTTAGTAGTCTTTTTTTCCAAAAGAATGTAATAAAATCCTGTAGCAGAGACAAATAACAATTAAATACATGAAGTGCATTTTTTTGCTTTGCACTGATTCCCACAGGTAGTTGATTTTTTCAAGTTTGTCAAATACTTGGGGACAGAATTCCAGGGAGTCCATGAACAACTGCAGAAGAGTTAAAACCCTATGTAAGAAATGAGTGTGATAAAGCCCTTTTTGTCCTATACATCTTATTCATGGTCTTTGACAGAAATGGCAACTGCTGCATTTTTTCTCACACCCTTGTTCAATCCAGTGTGCAGTGTTTTTATTGTGGGTTAGATTTATTTACTATGATGGTTAGATGTACCCCATGCAAACAGCACAAGAAATTCTCTCCTCCTTGTGAATTTGTCCTGGGCAAAGCTGTGGGTAATATTTCAAAATATGACATCTGTGTTCAGAAGTTGAAGAACCCAGCAGAGACACTCAGAGGTGCAGTGTGCAGGATGCAGCCCTTTGATAGATAGCTGTTGTATGTCAGAGGAACAAACTCTTATTTACTTGCCAGAGGTGGGTTTTTCTTTACAGGTAATTGAAAACAAATCTGGGAGGGATTGTTGGTTTGATTTATAGAATGGCACAGGTCTGCTTACAGCACTTGAATAAATATACATTTTATTTTCATGCATTGTTTGGCAATGCACTGTATTCTCCATAAATGTTATCATCCTCATGATGAAGAATACAGGCTCACTCAATCCTCAGGCAATAACTGTTGTATTATTTTATCATTCTTGCTGTGTTCCCTGCACCTTTTGTTCTAATACAGTATTTTTTTGAGTTGAGGGGGCTTTGTCCAAATGCATTGTAAAATATGTGGATCAACTGTGTGTTTTTACAGTGACATAATTTTATTTTTTCTGCTTATTAGTCTGTAACAGATGCCAAGCTTACAGATACAGTGTCTCTTCATCTACCCCAGAAATGCAGGCAGCTCTTAAAAAATTGGCCACAATTGCTTTGTTTTGGGATCTACCTTCTGCCATATGCCCTCTCCTCTTCTGATTTAGACGAAGGGAATCTCCCTGCATTCGTCGCAGTAGACATTAATAAAATTATTCTAAAAAGCGTCACTTCAAATCCTCTGCAATTGTATTGTCCCTTTGGAAAGGTTCCTTTACAGCTTGGTTAGCAGATGGTGCTGCCAGCTCTCTTCACTGGCTTTTTGTTCCTCCTGGAAGGTTTAGTTGACCTATTCTCCGACATTTCATCAGGCTGTCTGTTTTTATTTTACCCGCTTCTTTTCCCAGAGGTTTTGAGCCTTTTGTTTTCTTTGTTAAAAAAGCTTCAGTTTTTTGAATGATGTTTTCTGTCATGGGCAGAATGGGAGCTTCAGACAAAGTTTATCAGGGAGACCCTTCCACTGAGACATGAAGTGCAGAAAGGACCTGCTTATCTACTAAACTTCTGAGAAAGGAGTTCAGATGGATCTACTCTCAGACCCAGATTTTGTTTTGCTTTCCTGTAAACCCAAGATGCTGGCAATCCAGTTCTGTCCCTGCTTTGGAGAATGTGATAGCAGGCCAATGCTTTCCTAACTAATCAAGTATCTTTGATTGCAAAGGTAATCCCACCTTGAGCATCTTTGAGAATAGAGTGTGACCAGACTCTTTAAAATCTTGGTTTGAAGAAGCCCATGTTGAAGCCTCTGCTATTCCTAAAGCCAGGTGTTTTACATAAGCTTGAACCAAGATGGTTAGGTATATAAACACAGGACAAGTAAAAGATTAACATTCCAATGCAGGTGGAGCAGAGATTCAATAATGCCCTGGCACCTAGCTAAAATCTTGTCATGGCTTTCCATTAGGAGAGTAATGCAGCTGAAAAATGAGAATGGCTTTTGCAAAAGTTGTGACAAGATTAAAATTAAATTGCCTTAGACTTGTCTGAGGTTAAAGCCAGAGCAAAGAGTGGCAAGGAGGATATGTTTTTAGAAAGGAGAAAGCATTTATCTGGACACTTATTTGGTGTTCCTAGAAGAACATTGAATCAGGTCTCCAAAGCAGTTGTGCTGAAGGGTGTGTGTTCAGATCCTTCTGAGGGGGATGAGCCAAATGAGATGCATGGCTGTCCTCAATTAGAATCAAGTGTTCAGCACCTCTGAAAGCCAAACACTGTCCTGCAAAAAACGGGTGTAGAGAACAGGGGAAAATTGAAACAGATTTCATTTTGAAAAGGGAGGAATACCTTTTATTTTCTCCCTGTCCCCCCTCCCCTTCCCTTCCTGTGGGTGCCTTGAGTTTGTCAATGGAAAATTCCTTGTATCTCTGGAGTGCTCATGAGACCTCTTACACCCTCTATGGAGATATAGTTTGCCTTTTCTGTTGATGACCTTGCTATTGAGTTACAGAATGAACAACAACAGCAGAGCCAAACCTGAGAAAGGCAAGCAGATAGTAACCTATTGCCCATAATCTAAATTTTAATGGATTGTTTTACTTGGATCTGCTGCTGTCATTCGTTGGCACAATATTCAGGAAATTACATAGTTTGATTCTTAACAGGAAAGGTCATGTTCTCTCTGCAGCATAAAATTTAGGTCTTTTTCTTAACCTGAAGGAGTGCATCCTTCCTGCAGGGTAAAAGAATGAAATCTGCAGCCAAACTGATAGTTTAGCAGTGTTTACACCTGCTGCACCTCAGATGCTTCCCATTTATCCTGTGGCTGCAGGATGATAGCCTGTTAGAAGTAGGTGAGTTTAAAGGAGAGAATTTCAAATTAAGTAAAAAGTGTCTGAGTAGAGAAGACCCTGCTTCAGGATAAATTAATCTTGTTTGTATACTTTACAGAAATTGCAAATTGTCATTTTAATGGGTATTACTTCTTCCTGTTCTATACACAGCCCAAAATATACCTTGCTTCTCAAAGTATATTCAGCCTGCTTACATACTGGACTTTGCTGAGACTGTTGTTGAAATGCCTTCTTAGTTCCCCTTCTACAAAGCAATGGAAATTACAAGAAAAATCAGTGGGAAAATAGACTGACTTAAAATAGAGCTTCATATCTTTGTTGCTCGTTATATTAGCTTATAAGCTCTAGCTGTTAAAACTCTGTATCTCCAGAATATTTTTTCATTGTAATTTTTTTCTAGTATAGTCTTAAAACAACCACGTCATACCCAGTCAGGAAAAATGTTTTGGTTTTTTTTCTGTAAACAAATGCCAAGTCTGTCATATTATCTTCCTTTATTTTTGGCATACATTTCAGTATAGTGATTTAATTACAGGAATCTCATCTTGTAAGTAGGGTGACCATAAGACAAGGCTGGAAAGCTCATGTGATGGTACTCAGGCCCGAGAGTGATAGTTATGCTTGGTATCTCAATCTCTGCAGTGCTGATCTGATGTCTGACCTCCAGTGCCTGCACAAGTGGGTGCTTTATTTGCTTTGTTCTGTAAGAGTGGTATTTGAACACTTGTAAAGACACTGGTTTGTCGCTTTATTGGGAACAGCAAAAAGAATGACACAGACTGTCTCATGGAGTTGAACTGGAGAAGTTTCTCTCCGGTTTATTTGTTATTCTTTGTTATAGACTGATATGTGAAAAGTACACAAAGAAAACTCTTGTTGGTTAGTAAACTAACACATCACCATCATTGGTCAGTGGGGTTCACCACCCCTCGACTTTCTCTTGCAAGAAAACAAGGAACAGACAAACAGCACCTGCAAGGCTGCTTCCTATCTCTGAGGATTGTTTTAATTCCTCCTTATCAATTCCCAGGCCACTTTCCCAGGCAAGACTGAGAAAGTTATGTGGCCTGTAGTTTCACAGGCACTATGCTGTCTGCTTCAGAGTTAGCATCCATACTGGTATCTTATTCTACTAGGCATTGATATGCCTGCTAGAGTACCCTTTATCACTCTCCTCAGTCTGAGTATCACAGTGCTCAAATATGTAGATTTCAAAGTTCTATTATTTGTTTTCAACCCAGCAGCAATGAAATTTGTTGTATTTTTAATGTACCATACCTTAGCATCACTGTTTATTTGTTCATGTTCCATATGGCTTTGGAGCATCTTCTCTAGAAGCTCAGAAAGCTCTGTTAGCAAATCACTGTTACAGACATTTCTTTAGAATGCTTGATAATGTGTCTACCTTAAAAGAAGTGGCAACTATCCACATGTTCACATCAGATCACAGCCAGAGCAGCAGCAACGGTGGTTTTATGTCACTGTTTCTTGATTGTCTGGTCCTGTGACAATAACAATGGTGGGCTGGCTCCTTGATAGAGGCCCTTAAAATGTCTAGCATCACAATGAAGGATCCCCTGGTGTAGGAGTTTAAAATTACCTTAGCAGTGGGTTTTGCCCTTTTCACCAATTTTTCAATCCTAGAAAAGTTTGGAAGTGTTAGGGTTTTTCCTTCTCTTGTACTATTAACTATACCCCTCCATTGCAAATAAACATTGTCCTGGTTCCAGCCAGGATAGGGTTAATTTTCCCAGCAGCCAGGAGAGGACATGCCTATGAGTCCCAGATTATCCTGTACCACCTCACATCTTCAGTGGGGATGGGAGAAGGCTCCTTTCCAGGTGACATATCCTGCCAGTGGTCATCTGTTGGGAGTTCTCAGTGTGGTAAGTGCTCATGTGTGAATTACTTGCCTCTTTCTTGTACACAGGTTTACTAATATTCTACTCAGTCAATTTGCTTGCATTTAATTCATGTGACTGATTTATTTGTTTAAAACATAAACCCCTTTACTGAAGTCAGAACTGGAGTAAAATTATTGTATGTTAGATTTTACTACTGTTAAAAACTGAAGGCCACTTTTTTTAACAATGTCAGACATTAACATAACTGATTGAAGCAGAGAGCAGTTCTGCCTCTTTAGCAATCTGAAAAGATGATATAGAAGCTTTACCTCACTGCAGTTAGTCTTAATTTATGTCACCAAGACATAAAAAAAAAGCCTTCAAAGTAGCTTAGGTAAGTTATGATTAAGTATTTTCTTGCTTAATTACTTGTAGGAAAACTGATTTTTTTGACACATGACCACAGCAGTAGGAAAAGGAAGTGAATGTAGTAATACCTCTATTTCCCTGAAAAGAAAACCATTGGCATTAACTAAATTGCTACCTAGTTTTGTAGCTACAGCCTCTATTAAGAGTAGGGTAGGGTAAAATTCAGCCCTACGTTGTAAGAACTGAAATCCATGTCCGTACATACCTTTCCACAGGCTTTCCCTAATTTGCTTTCAGTAATGGTACTCCGAAAAAGGCAATATAATGTATATATGTATATAGGCTTTCTGCTGTATTTCAGCCATTCATCCAACCAACCAAGAGATGCCAGTGGAAGCTCAAAATAAAAAGCACCCCAAAACAAATTACATCCCTAAACTCAAAGTTTAAAAAGTAGAACTTTATTCACATTTTAAATGAGACAATAGCCTTTCTGAAACCAGCTGTCAAATTTCATGATTCTAATCAGACCTGTAAGATGTCCCTCCTACTACAACAGCACACTCTTTTCCACGCCAGTGGCACCAGTGGCCACTGCAACACACATTGCTGCCACAGCTTTCTCCTAAAAGAGGATACCATAATCAATCGTTCTGGTGCTGTCATTCAGACAGAAAGCCTGAGGAATGCAAGACATGTTGAGAGATAAAGAAAATCTATCACACGGGGTCAAAAGAGTTAAATCTAACATGCAATAAGAAGTCTTGAAATTGCCTCAAGGAAGTAAAAAGTACTTCGTTGCAGTGTTTCTGAAATACATTTGACTAGAGGTCTTTTAAGAAATAGCTCATTTCAATGCACATTTAATTACTAGTCTGAAATTATTTATTTGTTAACAGGGACAGCTCAGTGTTAAGAAAACATTATGACTAATTGTCTTGGTAAAAATTCAGTTCTTCACCATCAATCCCCAATGCATAAGTGATATACACCTCTCAATGGAAAAGATTTGTACCTGGCTTTAAAAAAGAAGCAAAAATTAGTATAAAAGAGCTTTTTGCTTTTAAACACATAAAGAATTACTAAATTACATAGAAATTACATGTTCTCACAAAATCAGAAAACAATTCCCCAGGAGAATATAGTTTTGTTTTATAAGGAAGTGAACAATACAATGGAGAACTCTGGACAAAGCATTTCAAATACAAGCACAGGTACTGAAGTACTGAGCACTGAACTGCTCGACATTACCGGACTGAATTTGTCCTGAAAATAAAGTTTAGCTACAACCTACCAATCCATCTGTGTAAGGAAACACAGATGAAAAAACTGCATTTCACTTACAACCTTTTGTTCCCAGAACAGCCCACTATGAACCATTAATAATTCAAATAAGATGCACTGTTAATCCTTATGCAGACAAACGCTGTAGTTAAAACTCTCATCAGAGCAATGAATTCTTTCCTTCATTCTAGCCACGAAAATACAATTCCATAGCTGCTAAGCAGAGAAGGGATTACTACTGGCAGAAGTAGTCTTTACAGAGAGCCATTAAAGTGGATGGAAGTCCCAAAGCCAAGAGGTTTTTGAAGGGAGTTCAAAACTTGACTGTATCTTCATTTACCACAAAGCTGCAATACTTACAATCCTCCAGAACAATGGTGGATATTCGGTTACTTTGCATGTGTTTGTCTCTCCAGCGATGCTTCCATTCGGCTTTGTTTTAAACCCTACAGGATACAATTTAGTAAAATCTTGATTTTGCCAACATGCAAATAAAAGCTTTAGTTGCAGAACAAAAACATTTCTGGACAATCTTTTTCAGTCCTCTACAAATCACAAACAGTTTTTAACTTTCTTTGGAAATCAGAATGGGCAGTTTAAAAATAGTAAAAGCCAAAGTGTGTTTTTGATACGCAGAGGCTATACAAAATATATACTTCAAATATATATTTCTTGTTCAGTTGAAAGTAAATTAAAGCAATCCACAATTATATATAATCTGAAGCACCAAATCCTCCCTTTCCAACTTCCTCAGTGCAAAGTGTTCATTTCATCATTTTCTTTCTTCATTAAGTGCACAGATGAAAATATGAATCAATAATACAAGTGACAGATTTTCACAACTACGCTGACAGTTTCTACTGGACCTTCACAATGACAAGAAACAATTATTGATGAACTATCTCTGCAAAAGTGCCAAATCTGATCTTAAATGTGATATTACCACTCATACTAAAGAAAAATACATAAAGAAAATACATAGAAGACTACTGAAAAATAAACGTATTTACTCCACCTGTCTACAAAGACAGACTTGGTTGTTTTAGAATGGCTGTAAAACAGTGATCATAAAAGTACCTGACAGTGGAAAAAGTACAAAAACATCAACTAAATATATATATATTTATATATATATATATAATACATATACATGCTGGCTCACTGAATTGAGTGAGAATATGAATTCTACTCAATGACAATACTTATACAATAGAAAACACCCTTAAATGTAGTGACTGTAAATTAGAATAAGAGACCTAAAAAGCAGCACTCCCTCTATGGCTTCTTGCTGCAAAAAGGAGCACCAACAGCAGTGCTAAATTACCAAGACACTTCAAAACCACAGCAGCACATACCAGGTAATATCCAGTGTGGTAACCACTCATGTACCAGGCTATCAACATGCTTCCCAATGCTTCATCGTCCTCAGCAGAGTCTGGCCTCATGGGTGGTGGAGGAGGAATCAACTAAGAAACCACAAAGGAAATGTCTACATTTCAATAGGGTGTTTCCCAGAATAGAGAGCACCTAATTCTAAAAGATTAAAACATAAAACTGAAAAATAGGAACATATCCTTAATTTGTTCTCTGAAAAGGAGTCAAAGATGGTGTTTTCTGAAAACATGTGATTTCCAAAGCCTAGGAAAAACAAGACTCCCGTAGCTTAACTGTTCACAAAAAGTGTTTCTAGGGAAAAATACTATCTTCTTCAGTGAAATGCTGTTAATATAAAGTGCAGTTTCTTCAAATAATTTACCCCTTGATATTCTTACCAACAGCTTCACTGAAATGAGTATGCAAATGTCACAGAAATGAGTAAAAATCAGACCTTGTACATTAGATTATCATAATATTTGTAACTGAATATGTTAACAAATATGTGAAAAAAAATGGCAAACAGAACAAATGTGTTCTAAAAACACAGGTAGTGAGCACATTCAGTGAGAAAACCTGAGATCACTAATACTCATTCCCCATTCTTCTGTCACTTACTGGTGGTCCTGCTGGGAAGGGTGGGGGCCAGCAAGATAAAAATGATGGAGGTGCCTTGAATTTTGATCCAGACTACACGGGGAAAAAAAAAAAAAGTGAAACAGTACAAATTAAAAGGGAATTTGGGGTATTAGGATTTTACTTAAGAGAATTTATTTAAGCTTATATACCAATTCATATACCTTAAACAATAGACAACATACCCCAGCAATTTAATGAAAATACAGACAGTAGCTATTTCTGAGACACATTCTGTAATTTGAGATGCACAACTTAAGATTATTCATGTCACTGGGGTAAACACTGCTGAAACAGGGCTCTGATTAATAGAAGCATTTTTAAAAAGTTTTCATAAGTGGAAGTCAATGGCCACACTCTCAACAGGAAGAAACAGAACAAATATTCACACAGGCAAAGAGATAATTTCTCTGCTCCTGTGTGGATGGGGCAGAAGTTGACTAAATTCCACTATGCTAGTAAAAGTCCTTAAATAAAGATCTGGATACAAATCTATGGATAGAAAAGAAGAAAAGATAAAATAAAACCTTATAAAGAAATCTCGCACAAGCAGTAATATTTAGAAAACATAACACTGTGTTTTAGAGAACAACTATACTATTACTTGGACTCCTACATGACAGGATGAGTGAAGGGTGTATCAATACCCCATTCACTCTTAACTCCAGAGAGCAGCTACAGCTGAGAGGCTTTCATGATACCTCCTGTGAAGTCTAACATACTGACTGGCTAGAAAATGCAAAATCTTAAAGCATAAACAGCACTGTCCTTAATCACACCACCAGTATCCGTGGAACAAATTAAAAGGCAATAGGAAAGCAAGTGTTAGCCAAGGACCAGAAGGTGATCCTCACTAGACAGCAGCACTGCAGAAAGGCTATACTGTGGCCAAATTATTACAAAACAGCAGACCAACAGGTACTGACATGCATATCTGTACATCCATTCTCAAAATGCTGTTAATTGAATTCTAGACAATGCTAAATACTATCATATTGTCTCAGAATTCACACAAAAATACCAGGCTTAACGATGGTAATAAAGTATTTATATTAAGGTTGAGCTTACCCTTCCTAGGCCTGGTGGTGGTGGTGGTGGTGTAGGAAATCTCAAGTTCTGAGGGGAAAATCTTGCTTTTGTGCAGTCACTTTTGTTTCGAGATGACTGGGAAGATTTTTCACTTTCATCTGTTGAATATGGAGTCTCATTTTCATTCTAGAAGACAAAGACGTTTTTATGAAATGCACTAAACAGGAGTCTAGGAGCAAGAAATTTTAGTGTGAAATAGTTTGGAAAGTCCCATTCACATCCATCCCCCTTCTCTAGCCCTCCCAGACCTACTCAGGAGCTTTATCTGCTCACCATTTGAGCTATGTTATCTTTCACTGGTGAATTTCTTGTTGTCCCTTCCCTTTCTTCCACGCTGAATTCAAAAAGTAAAGGGAAGCATTCATTCCCTCCATCAGCTTGTGCCTGTTTACAACAGAACTGTGCATCGCTTCTCATGCTGAACACCAGCAGTGCTACCAGACATACTAAAATAAGTGACTCTCATGCTTTCCCATTTCTTTATAGAAGAATGAAAAAGTCCCTCACCTCCCCAGAATGGCTCATCCCATTTACTGTTTCATCGCTGGTTGGAGGACGTAGATCAGACAGGTTCTGCTCCTCCTGATTTCCATATCCTGTGTAAGTGACAACACATGTGCCTCTCTTCTGGTTGATGGAGGCAATAGTTGCTAGATACAAGTTACCATCCTCAGACCAAACAGCACTGCAGCTGTCACCAACTTTCCACTGCAACAGAAGCAAGAGAAGCATGTAAATACCTACACCAAGGGATGAACAGAAGGTGCCTTTTCCTAAACTACTTTTAAAAAAGTCCAGAAATATAGATCCCACCTACAGCATTTCCTTTGTATTTAATGAAATTCCTATACATAACCTAAAAATAAAGTTTATAACGTTATCACCCCACACCACCATCCCAAAATGTTGCTCTCAAGGTGCTAAAGCAGCTACTTCCGAGTACCGAAGTACCACCATGCAGTACGAGCACCACTGGCATTTACAAGTGAGACGACCTGTTTCAAAGGCGCTGTATTGCTCTTGTTTCTATTTCTGTTCTTTTTATGGTTTTTTCTCTTTATCATCATGCGCTGCTCCTGCTTGTCTGAAGGCTCTGAGCACTCCCCGTTCTTTAAGGCATTCTTAGGGAAGAGAAAGAAAAAAAAACAATAAATGCCAATCCAGCGGCCTCAGCCCCAGGATCCAGCCACGGCCGCTCCGACCCCTTACCTTGAAGGAGGCCACCGCCTTGTCGTACGCCTTGATGAGGGCTGTGTCGTCCCAGATGTCCGAGTCGTCGCTCTGGGGAAGCCACACAGCCTTTAGCGCCATCGCAAGGCCCCGCGCCCGCCCCGCGCTCCCGCCCCGCGCTCCCGGCCCCATTCCCGTTCCCACCTGCCCGGTGCCGCGCCGGAACAGCACCCTGTCCGCCATGGCCGCGCGCCCGCCGCGCATGCGCCGAGCCCCGAGCGCGCCCCGCCGCCGGAAGGGGCGCGGCCCCGGGTGCTGGTCTGGGCCTGCTCCGCCGGGAAAGCCGCGCTGGGCGGCTGCAGAGCGGGAGCTGGCACCGAGCCAACGACAGGCGAGCAAAGGATTTGCTGCTGTGCTCAGTACTGGGCTCCTCAGTAAAGGAAGGACAGGCATACTGGAAAGGGTCCAGCAAAGGGTCACGTAGATGATTTGGAGTCTGGAGAATCTCTCTCGTGAGCAGAGAATGTAGGACTTGGGCCTGTTCCGTCCAGAGAAGACTGAGAGAGGATCTCATCAAAACAAACAGGTATCTCCAAGGCAGGGGCCCAGAGGATGGTGCCAGACTCTTTTCAGTGGTAATCAGCGACAGGACAAGCAGTAATGGGCATGAACTAAAATACAAGAAGTTCCATCTCAATATGACAACTTTTCACTGAGGGTGGCAGAGCACTGGAGCAGGCTGCCTAGGGAGGTCATGGAGTCTGTCTGGGGACATGCAAACCGCACCTGGGTGCATTCCTTGGCAGGGGGCTCGGACTGGATGATCTCCTCAGGTGCCTTCCAATCCTAAAAATTCTGTGATTCTGTGAATTTGCTTAATTTCTCAGCACCTGCAGGTCAGCATTGCTAGCACCAGCTACATTTTCCTTCCAGTTCTCCTCAAGCTGCAGCAGGGCCTGTTACCAGTAAATGAATGCACGTAGATGGAACACAGCTTAAAAAGCAAAGGCTTCAAAAGCTGTCTCTAGAGACTAAATCAGTTGCTGAGGAGCACATTCTTTGGAGGCAGCTCCAAGTGCAGCTGCTGCAGGAGTCCAAGGCAAGAGGCTGTGAACTGCGAACCCACTGCCAAGACAAAGGGCACGGGGACCTGAGGCATGGTAGGAGCCAGGACCCACCCCTAGACTATGAGGGTATAAAATCCCAGGGGTTCCTTTTGTTTAGGGTCCCTCCACAGAGGCACCTGTCAGTTAGTGCACCAAGATGAAATTATATTAAAGATCAGGATCTTTGACACTGCTACTTTGACACTAGGGAACCTGGGGTTGAACTGGTAAGGAATCCTGGGCTGTGAGTGGTATAGTTGTGAAGGGGCTTCATTCCCAGCTCAGGTGGTGTGAATATGACTGCCAGAGTGCCTCCTGGATGGTCAAACAGAGAAGCTTTCTCAACAGTTTTCCCCTGGTCAATACACAATATACTCAAGCATGCCTGTGAAGCAAGGGCTGAGTTTTTCCACACTAACATTCCTGAGGCAGGTGTAAGCAATGATTTCAAATCATTTTAGTGGCATGACAATTTCGAGATCTGCTTCCATTGGAACTCATTAACAGCAATCCTACAGCTTCTCTATGCTAGGATCAGGACTCGACTGAGTCACTTTTGTACACCATCAAAGTCTGCAACTCAAGAGGCATTTTTCCTATGGGGCAGACTTAAACAGTGTTTATAATATGTATTTCTTCTTAACCTTATACTTTGTATTACACTTACATTCTTACACTGCATTTCTCCACAAGGTTATCTATTCCTTATGTTACTGGTAACTTAGAAATCATCTGATTATGAAACATTACCATTTCAGATTAGACAGTATTTCATGCTATTGTATTACATTTTATTGTAAAAATACTTTGAGATTTACAGTTCAGACCTCTGCAAGGTTAAGCACATTTTAGAAGTGTGTTCCATTCTGAATGAATCTGTACTTTCAAGAATTTGGGCAACCAAATCTGGTCTAACTGTAGATTCAGAAATTCTGTTACTGGAACCACTACGTAAAACTAACAAATGCAGCAAAAGCTAGAATGAAGCTATTGCTTGGTACTTTTATTCATACACATGCAGAAGACTGTAGTCAGTTTTGAAAGAGCACTGTAGACAACTAGGCCTATAGTAACCAGAAAATACTCTAACTAATGCTAGTTGAACAACTCTGCACAATAGAAGTTTAATCATTTAATGGCCGGACACTTCTATGGATGATCTTCTAGGTCCTGCTTCATTGGTGCACTCTATCTTCTCCATGGCGGCAGCTCATTTTGCTCCTGCCTGCAGAGACTTCCTTTCATTAGCTGCTTTTTGCTTTTGCTGCATGATTTCAGAGTCCCTGTGAAGTAAAAACAGTTGGATATCAGACACTGGCTCACAATTTTTCTAAGCAGAGCTTCTTCCCTTTAATAGCCCCCACTTGAAGAAGGAAAGAAAATCAGTACAAAATTTCTCAGCCACGAGCACGGTGTTTTTATTACCCTGTTTTCTTCAGTGCATGCATTACTCCATGAGGCAGACAATTTACTTGAGTATAAATAAATTTAGAAATAAAGGATGTAATGGATTGAACATCTTCAAGACAGCATAACACAATCTTTTCCCTTTTGCAGTAGGCAAAAAGCTGCTCAAAAAAATTAAAAAGCTTTACAGGACTTAATAAAAATACATCTGTTTAACAGCAGATACTGCAAAATTTCATCCACAGTTTATGCTCTGGCAAGTGATTAGCCAATGAATAAAAACAAAGTATTCAGCCAAGACACTAGATTCTTCCTGACCCATTTTCTTCTCCTTTTTCTGCCTAAACATTTATTCAGCTTTATGAGATCTTACCTCTGTTTCCTCTGAGAAGCAGACAAGCTATCTTCTTTTCTTTTTCCTTTGTGGATCTCCTGAGTTTTCTTTAGGTTCTTTTGGCGGGCAAGTTCACGCTGGTTCCCACCTGCAAGGTAATATACAGTTAAACAAGTATTACCACTTGTTTTTTTTTTCCCCCAAGGTCTGCCTGTGTAAAAGTCTGTTACAAAGGCAGGACAGTTTGGCACAATGTATAGAGCTGGTCATATCTTCTATTTCAGTGTCCTCTCCCAGGGTACAACAGGAGAAATTAAAAGCTCATAGTTGTTACTTTTTCAATTCTGTACGTCATGTTCAAGAGACTACCAAAATTCTAATACTCCTTATAGAAACAAAATATAGTTTACACACCAGTAGGCTGGGTAAAAGCACGTCTGTAACTCATCCAAAGAGAAGTAATCCACTCTCAAAGAGATTCCAGCATTCAAAATAGCTTATGAATTAATTTTTAACCGAAAGAACAGCATTGAAATTGATTACACTCAAATACTATTGAAGAGGTGACCTCAAAGGTTTCCTTAATTTGAAATCAAGTGCAAAACTTAAGCCTGCACCTTAGCAGTTAGGTGGCATTACTTCCAACAAAAGTGAGAAGAGTAACATTACTTCTATATGCATGTAAAGACATAAACCCACATCACTGCCAGAAGAGAGGACACTTCTTCAGGGAACAGACAGCTTTCCCCCAACTACCAACCAACAAATGTCCAACAAAACAGGAGTGCACAACATCAAAACTACTGATGCTCCATCTAAATACTCAGGGTCTTCCAGGCAATGGCCACAGATTGCAAACTCTTCTGCATTGGATCTCAATCTCCCCTCAGTATTCTCTTCCATAGTTCTATTTTGCTCCCACCTGCCAGACCTGCTTCACTGGCTTGCTACTTCTTCTTGCTCTACTTTGTTTGGACTGACAGTGTTCCAGATATACTAGGCATAATCATTTGTGCTGTTGAACTAACACAATCATATTCTTCTAAACTCAAAAATGAAAATTTCATCTCTCATAATTTCTGTTGTGTCTCTTTTCAGTCTCTCTACAGTCTTATGACTGCCTATGCCATCTTCCAGCCTCAAAGCCAGAGATCTCTGTCTTCAATGCCTCTAACTGTTGGTATACAAAAGCATCTTAGGACTAGGTCATTTCTAAGCAACCTGATAGTATGATCCACCACTTTGTACCCACACCATTTCTGAGCATACAAAGGTACCTGCCTGTGGGAAACAGTAAAGGTAATAACACTTTCAGAAGCTGTGAAAATGGGCATCAGAAAGAAAAAGCAGAGAACTTAGAGATAGCTGCAGCTGCAAGGCCTGAAAGTAAAGAAATACAATAACACAATATGCAAGGATGTGAAACAATAATTGAGTTCTAAGGCTTGGCCAAGATAGACCTTAAGAATGCAGAAAATCCTTCTTACCAAGATAATATAAAGTTTTATGCTTAATAGCAGAGTATTGTGTATTGTTAATAGAAAGCAAACAAGCAAGTATTGTTTGAAGAGGGCATACGTGTGTTTCTAGTGATTGGATAGAACAACTGTTTGTAAGCTTTAGCAATATGCTATTGGCTGAAAAAATGATAAAATGTTCTGTAACAAAGAGATCTTGAGCTGCTTGTGGCAGACGTGAGCTTGTGCCATCTCCTGTATCTGCAGCTGAGACTGGTGCCTGAAATAAAAGCTCGTGATGTGTCACCCAGCAGTCCCATCCCATTTGTGAAAAATTAACCTCCAATAAATGATGCCCCAAGAGGCAGGGAATTCATATTATAATTCCTCAGTGGACTATTTCTGGTCATCGTGTTGGAAGCCCCAGATCAGGTGAAACCATTGAAAGAAAGCAGGCCCTCTCCTGAAACAAGAGATTCTCCCTCCCTATCTTCCTGGACTTCAGAGTGAGGTGAGGAAGGGATCTATGGGGAACTTTGGGATGGGACAACATTTCTTGTCCAAAGAGAAATGGGACGTTTATCACCAGCTTGACATTCTTCTAAAAGATGAATCTCAGACAGAGATTGGGTAAAATGAATTAAAAAACTTGCTGACTTGGGTAAATACAAACTTTCAACATATAGACCCTAAGTCTGCTTTAACTTATGACTTTTGGGATCTGGTGAACTGGAAACTGTATAATGCCCTCTCTGTTAACCGAGATGAGACAGTAGCCAAACTATTTCCTGTATGTCGATCACTATTAGAAATCTTTCTAAAGACCGGACCCGTGGGCCCTCCCGGGCTCAAGACCGACTCCACGGCTCCTCCGGAGAACTCCTCCGCGTGTCAAAACCACCCCGCGCCTCTCTCCGGCGTCCCAGAGCAAGCTCTCAAATGCAAATTCGGCCCCCCTGATCTCGCAGAGCGGCCCTCCAGCCCCCCATCCCTACCCCGTGCCAAACCTGCTAGCTCCCGGGTCTCAAACTGCATGCGTCACTGAATCCGCGCCGGGGATCCCCAACTCGCCCGCTGCTTTGGTTCTCTCCTCGTCCCTGCTCAGACACCCCACGCCCACCGTCCCACTAGGCGGCACAGCCAGCCCCCCCTCATCTCTCGCCTCCAGCATCCCCCCAGAACGTTTCTGTCCCCTCTCAGATCCCGCTTGTGTCCCTATAGCCTTCCGCGGTTTGCCCCGACTTTCCAATTCATTCCGCTGCTCGAACCTGTCCCTCAGCCATCCCCCTGCCCGATTCAGACCCCTCGGTGAGCCCCTCCGTTCCCTCCGCTCCCCTCCTGAGTCCCTTAAACACCCCCGACCCTTATTCCAACTTCCCAAACCGATCTCCGCTCGGCTCGGCTCGGATCTCTCCGCACCGAGAGCTCCTGCTCCTCCATCCCCTGCCTCCTCCGGGAACATTTCTTCCAATGTTAAACCTAACCCGTCTTTCCCAGCCCGGGGTCCCTGTCTCCCCGCTTTTAATCCGTCTGTAACAGCGCCTCAGACGCGGGGGGAGAAGTCGTTGTTGGTGATACCTTTCCCAACTTTTTCTGGTGCTGGAGCGGTGCCGGCCGGTTCTGGTTACGGTCAAGGGGAGGGGCAGGTCGGCCAGCTCGGTCCAGAGCCTCAGGCTGCACGGAGAGCCCAGGCACAGGCAGCACGCCCAGCACAGGCGCCTGCCGCTGTTCGCAGCTCAGAGGAAGCGAGGAGCCTGCCCGCTGCCGCTGTACAAACGCCTGGCACTGCAAACTGCTCGGGTGATGGTTTGGCTTTGCCCAGCTCTGGTCACACAAACTTAACACGGAATCCTGAATTTCTTCAGTCCAACCCAGAGACTGCCTCAGTTCTGGCAAGAACTGGGAACCCTCCAGGGACCAATTTGAAAACTAATTCAATACACTTAACTGACTGGTCTGATATTAGACGAAATTTCAGACAGGATAATGATTTTGGCTCTTTAAATGGCCAGCTTCTAGCCAGGCCGGTGAGGTACGGTAAAAACAATCAAAATCCTCAATACAAACACATTATGATATCAAAGAACTCAGACAAGCAATAAAAGATAGCGGGCTGACTTCTCCATATTTTAATAATATGGTGAAAAGTATTTTTAATTCTTACGAGCTGGTTCCAGCAGATTGCCACAACATGGCTTCTATGATTTTATCTAATTCGCAGTGCATCTTATGGGACTTAGAGTGGAGAAAACTTCTCAATAGAGTAATAGAAGATTATGTGGGTGGTCCTTATGCTCTATTAACCATTGCTCAATTAACTGGTGATGCACCAAATGACAGCCCGGAGGATCAGGCAGTTTTCCTGCCTAGGCCTGTGCTCAGAGATATAAGAAATGCTGCAAGAAAAGCCTTGCTCACTGTTGAACCAGCAGGTAGTCACACAAATGCTTCCTCTACAATAATGCAAGGTGAAACTGAGGCCTACGGTGCTTTTTTAGAGTGACTAACACAAGCTGTCAAAAGGCAATGCCCTGATGAACAGGCTCACCCTTATATTCTTAAAAGCCTTGCTTTTACTAATGCAAATGAGGAATGCAAGAAAGTTATTTTAGCTTTGCCTGAGCGGCCCCCAACTGTTCCTCAAATGCTTTCAGCTTTCAGCAAACTTAGCCCCCCACAGCACCTTGCTAGGGTACAAGCTAATGCTCTTGGGGAAGAGATTCTAAAATCCTGAGATTTACTGGGAGAAAAGCTGGGAGATAAACTCAAAAAGGTTTTGAAAGCTCTTGTGACCGTGCAATTTGGTACAAAAGCCAAAGAGCTTTGTTTTAACTGTGGAAAGCCTGGTCACAGGAAAAAGGATTCTCCTGTACACTGTACAGTAAAGGTAATAACACTTTCAGAAGCCATGAAAATTGACGTCAGAAAGAAAAGGCAGAGAACTCAAGAGCTAGCTGCAGCTGAAAGTAAAGAAATGCAATAACACAATATGCAAGGACATGAAACAACAGTTGAATTTTTAGGCTTGGCCAAGATAGACCTTAAGAATGCAGAAAAATATCCTTACCAAGATAATAGAAAGTTTCAAGCTTAGTAACAGAGTATTGTGTATTGTTAATAGAAAGTAAACAAGCAAGTATTGTTTGAAGAAGTGTACTTGTGTTTCTAGTGATTGGATAGAACAACTGTCTGTAAGCTTTAGCAATATGCTATTGGCTGAAAAACTTGTAAAATGTTCTGTAACGAAGAGATCTTGAGCTGCTTGTGGCAGACGTGAGCTTGTGCCATCTCCTGTATCTGCAGCTGAGACTGGTGCCTGAAATAAAAGCTCGTGATGTGTCACCCAGCAGTCCCATCCCATTTGTGAAAAATTAACCTCCAACATCTGCCATGTCAAGAAGTAGAAAAGAGCAACCCTGCAGAAGCGGGGGTTTGTGCACGCTTCACAACAGCCTATGGACTGCCTGGTAAGCTATGCCAGAAGCTCAGGTGAAAACAGTGCTGTATGACTGCTGCTTCCCCAGGGCTGCTCTTGTCTTGGAAGGTATTATTTGTCTGTTACAGGGCATTAAATGCTACCTTTCAGAAAAGCTAAGAGAACTTCTACTCATCCTCTTCACTAGCATTCTGTCCCCAAAGTCCATTTAGAAGAAGGGCAGCTGTTTTTTCAGAGAATGAAGCAAACCAGATGTCTCTGGCAGTACTAGTGTTGATTAGAACTTGATGACTCATGAGCAGATGACACATTCCAGGCCATAAATGGTTCCTGAGTTTTGTGGTGCTCAGGAGGAAAGAACATTATATGTATTATGACTGGGCAGCAATTAAAGAGCTCTTCCACAGTGCTTAAAAAAAAGAAATCCTTATTTTATCATGAAGAAAACAGAGGAAGTCAAAACAAACTGCTAAAGCCAAAATTATCCTCCACCTCAAACCTCATGTACTTCCTTATGAGCAGTTACTCTCCACACTTACCCTCTGGCTCCTGTTTTCCAAGTAAACACTGAGCACAAGCTCTGCAGAGTTTTTCCATACACACAGTACGGTTTTAAATTTAGGAACAGAACTCAATTGTATCACTAAAAAGCAGCTGGCACAGCAAAACAGAAGGTAAAAAAGCTGAGCAATACACAACGCATAGAAAGCATAGAGTACCAAACAACTGCCTGAAAAGAAACTTACTTGTACTATCAATGCTTCCAAGTAAACATTCCATGGGCTATTTGGCCTCATTACTTCACCTGTCATGCTTAATAAGTATCCCTATCTTCAAGGGAAGCACTGGCATTTTCTACATTCTATAATATCAACCTATTTCAACCTTCCATGAAATTGTCCCAACAAGTGACAATTCAGCTTTCTGAAATTCAAGCATGAACTGCCACAAAAAGACCAGTACACCCTTCCTGCTTGTAGACTTTTATACATTCCTCCTCAAGCACCCCCATCCCGGCCTGTTTGTGCAAGACATATTCTTTAGTTCAACCTGTCCTTGCTCTTTCAACTCCAGGAGAAGAAAAATGCCAACAAGAATCCTAAACGTACCTCTTTATTATGCTCTCTGTGGAAACTGTTTACCTTCCAGGTCTTCAGCTGCACTTTAGCAGCAGTGTGCCCTCATAACTGTGTATTTTCGAGATGAATGTGAACGCACAGCCTCAAAACACCGTGTTTTTACGAGTGAATATGAAAGCACCACCTTAGTTAAACACAAGGAGTTTCTGTAGTGCCAGACATAATAGGCAGAAGGCACAGAAGCACTCGCAGCAGTAAAGGAAGCCGGAGCATCCTGGGTCCGGTTCACAGTTCTCCGCCATTTTAAAGCGGGTGTACCAACACTGCCGTTCGTCAGAACTGAACACGGTCATTATTTACCGGCTGTTCTTGCTCTTTCAACAACAGCCTCAACAACCACAAGCAAGGCAGCATAGTACTCAGTGTTGAGCACTGATACAACGTCCTTTAACTTCAGTCTGGGCGACAGCCGGGAGTGAAATGGAGCGTGGCTGTTGTATCAGCCCTTCCTCACCTTAATTTCTCTCCCCGGTCCCGCCACCACTGTAACGCCAGAGGGCAGAGGAGGATGTTTTCGCCTCCAGTTTCCGACGGAGGCAGGACGTGGGAAGAAGTCTCATCCGCACCCACTCACCGCTGACGAGATTTCGCTGCTGGAACGCCAAGGCCGCAAAGAGCCAGACGCGGCAAGAGCCTCACGCAGCGGCCGACTCCCGGACCCCGGCCCAGGCACGACCCCCAGCCGGTATCGCGCCTGGAGCCGACCAGGAGGCCGGCCCAAGTCCCACCGTCTACCTCGCTACCCGACAGACTCCAAGCAGCCCCCCGGTACTCACGGGTCATGGCGAGACGCTCAGGCCGCGCAGCACCGCTACTACCAGCACCTGCCCAGCAGCACCGCACACCTCCCCCACCAGCGGAGCTGTCTGAGGCGCCGCCCGCCGCCGCTGCCCCTTATGGCACCTCGCTGGTCGCTGATGTCACGGCGCGGCGCGGACGCGGCCCAATCAGCGGGATGCGCGCCGTTGCCTGCTGCCCCGGGGGCGGGCGTCCGGCGAGGTTCCTGCCGTGCGTCCGCCCGGGTCCGGCTGTGAGGGGGAGGTGCGGGGGGGTTTGGTGTAACAGCCTGGGCTCGGGGGCAAAGCGGGCGCTTGGAGGGCTGCTGAGAGCCGGCTGAACTGAGAGCTACGCGGCTGAGGAGCTGCAGGGGCGTTAGAGGCGGCTACGGCGCAGTTATTGGCTGCCCTGTACGGGCTCCCCCTCGTGCCCCTCCTCTCCCAATAGGCGCACGCTGATGACGTCGCGGGGCGCGCCGCCGGGGCGGCACGCCGTGAGCCGGCCGGGCTCGCGGCATCGCCGGGCCGCCGCCGCCGCGCGCTGCTGACGCCGCCGAGCTCGCGGGCGAGCGCGCGGGCGCGCGCCTCTCCCGGCGCCACCGCCATGTTTCGGCGGGCCCGTCTCACCGTGCGGCCCAATGTGCGGCCCCCGGGCAGGGCCGCCGCCACCGGCACCGGCGGGGTGGACCCGGAGCCGCCGGAACCCCCAGGTTCGGACACCCCGGCGGCGGACGGAGCAGGGACCGCGGCGGGATCGGCGGACGCGCGGCGTGCGGACAGGTGAGTCCCGTCGAGCTCGCCCTGGCAGGGCAGTGTCGTGCAGCCGGCGACACTGGGCCGCGGATCCCCGGGAGCGGGACGGGCCTGTGCAGGGCGGCACCCGGTGGATCCCGGGACGTAGCTCTGGCTCTGTAGCTCTGTTCGTCGTGGCCTGTCAGCGTCTGGTTATCAGTGCTATGGCTGGGGGCTGGCTCGTCCTGGAGACCGCCTCAAAGACGTGTGCGATCGGTGCCCGGTGCCTGCATGTTCGGGGTTGTCAGACAGGACTTCTGGGTGTTCGAGGTGTTCGCAGCCTGAGCTGAACCCGCATTTCTTCACTGCCGTGAAGCTTGGAATAACATTGGAATAGGCTGCCCAGGGAGGTGGTGGAGTCACCGTCCTTGGAGGTGTTTAGGGGAAGACTGGACGTGGCATTTAGTGTTATGGTGTGGTTGACAGGGTGGTGTTGGGTCGTAGGTTGGACTCGACGATCTCGAGGTGTTTTCCAACCTAATTGATTCTGTGATTCTCTTAAGTTAAGACTGCAAAGGTGTGGCCCAGTGTGGCCTGACACTTTTTTTTTCTGGCTCCACAACAGCCAGGAGCCCTGGTTTGCTGTGTGCAGCAATTCTTTGTGCTGTTTAACCAGATAAGCTTGATTTTGCATTCCTACAGCATTTTCTCTTTTGTATTCATTTCTTCGTGCATTGGCAAAGGAGGACTTCCTGTCTTTTTGCAGGACTTTTTGCTTGTTTTGGTTTTAAAGTGTTCTTTATTGTGATAGAAGCACATGGTAAACTTTGCTTTAGGGCTGGTCCTCCCTGTTTTTGGGTTAAGCCTGGCTGGTTGCTAAATCCCACACAGTTTATTGCTTGCTTCCCCACACTCCTCCCCCTCCCAGCCTTTGTGGGATGGGTAGAAAATCAAAATGGCAGAAGTGCAAGAAAAAGTGAGTCATGATAAAGACAGTTCAATAAATAAAAAAATAGCTGTGCACATAAGCAAAACAGAATTGGGAATTCATTCACCACTACCCACAGCTGTTTTGCTGAAACAGGAAAGAAGAGATCCATCACTCAACAGTTGTGAAGACAAATGCTGCAGCTTCAATTGTCCTTTCTTTCTTCTTCCCCCAGCTTTTACTGAGGAGCATGGTGCCACATGGAGTGGGATATCCCTGCAGTCATTTAAGATCAGCTGTCCTGGCTGCGTCTCCTCCCAGCTTATTGCCCATTGCCAGTGTGGTCAGCCATGGGGCAGTGTGAGACAAGACCTTGGTGCTGCATAATCATTGCTCAGCATTAGTTGAAAACATGGGTGTGCTGTCAGCACTGTTGCATTGCAAATCTGAAACAGCACCACGTGAGCTACTGTGAAGGGAGTTAACTCTGTCCCCACCAAAGGCAGCACAGATCAGTGTTTCAGGACATTTCCTCAGTCTGATAATCATTCTTCAGAATGGCATTCACACTTCTTTTGTAAAGTTGGGTTTGAGTCTTTCATAAATACCTCTATTCTTTTAGTTGAAGCTTGTTCCTTATGATAGTATGATGAAACAGTGCTAGAATCTTCTGTTTCAGTGGCTGGAAATTCAGGTATCAGACTAGTTGGCATGGCATGTCTTTAGGAAACCATGCTGCCTTTTATTCAACTTGTATCTTACCATCTTTACTTGTTTTGCATTGTGCTTCAAGGATGTCATTCTTTGAAGTTGTATTTATAAAATTTTTATGTTACAGGGATCACCTTACTGGATCTTTTGCTGTATTGATTTTTTTTTTTTAAATGAAAAAATATTTATTATTTTTCACTTAGATGCTACTGTTGCTGTTTCAGCAGATTTGTTAAAGACTTTCATGTTTGTAATTTAACAGGTACATCAGTGTAATATAATGCTAAGTCTCAAAATTAGATACCAGTGCGACTATGAAAGGCACTCTGATCTATTCTCATGGCCTAAAAATAGGCCTTTTCCATATAACCTGACAGGGTTATATGACAGCCCACCTAGCTAAACAAGGGAAGCCAGTTCATGTAATTTTCTGGATTTCAGTAAAACTTGTGAGACTGGTTCTCATAGTATCCTTCCTTCTGGACAAAAATGAACACCGTGTGATGAGTGAGCAAGTAGCTCATGGGTCAGGCACAAAGGGTTACAGTGAATGGGGTGACATAAAACCGGTGACTTGTCACTGGTGGGGTTCCACAGAGCTCCATCCTCAGCCCTGTGCTCTTCAACACCTTCATAAATGACCTGGACAGGATTCAAAAGAATATTAAGTTTACAGATGATACAAAATGGGCAGACCCGTTGACTCCCTTGGGGACAGGGAAGCCCTGCAGAGAGACCTCAACAAATTGGAGGGCTGGGCATACACCAGGCATATGAAGTTCAAAAAGAGAAAGTGCCAGATTCTGCACCTGGTGTGGAGCAACCCTGGTTGTATGGACAGACTGGGGAACAAGAGACTGGGGTCCTGGTCAGTGGCAAGTTGACCATGGTTCAGCAGTGCCCTGGCAGCCAGGAGTGCCACCTGTGTCCTGGGGTGCATCAGGCACAGCATCACAGCTGGGCAAGGGAGGGATTGTCCCACTCTGCTCTGCACTGGGGCAGCCTCACCTTGAGTGCTGGGGGCTGTGTTGGATGCCACAATATAAGAAGGATTTAGAACAATTAGAGGATGTCCAAAGAGGGGATCATGAAGATGGTGAAGGGCCTTGGGAAGAAATAGGAGGAGTGGCTGAGGTCATTGGTCTGTTCAGTCTGGAGGAGACTCAAGGGAGACCTTGTTGCAGTCTACGACTTCTTCATGAAGGGTAGTGGAGGGGCAGGTACTGATTTCTGATTACTCACAGCTGCTTAAATGTGTGTCTGTAGCATCAGTCAATTTACATGGTTTTGTTTTCTGTATAATGGGTAAGTTTTGTTAATTATCAGGGAAGTGAAAATTTTGTAAGTGGAAGAGAATTCTAATTTTTTAATACACTTTCTTTTAAATTGTATTTAACTGTCCAGAAATCCGGTGCTGATTAAAAGCTCCACAAAATACACGTGGTATGGAGAAGGTGAATGAAGAATTACTTTCCATTGTCTCCTGCTGTACAAACAGTGGGTGTTGAGTGGAACTCTCAAGGATCTCATTCAAAACACATAAATAGGCACCATGTAAGAAACCCTCTAAACTCTTTATCCAGGAGTGTTCTGTGCTAAAAATGTGTATGAACTCTCAGTGTGGGACAAATTGATTCAGCCATTTAACAGAGGCTGCTAAATGCAAATACATCATCTGCAGTATTTGCCTGAATAAAATACAGTACTGGAGAGAACTTTGGAAAGTTTCACTGTGTGTTTATACTTTTTTTATATTTCTTGGAAAGCATTTACTTCTGAGCATTTTTAAAAATGTGTAAGTGAACCATGGGTGTGGTTGTCCTTACATATGGAAACAAGGCATAGTTCCAACATAAAATTAAAAAAACCCTCTCTTTATGACTCAGTTATAATTATACTGCAGTCTTATTATGAGCAACAGTCATGAAGCTGAACACTGGTGGAATCAGCAGATTTGGGATGATCATAACGGTTGGCAATTTTACTTGCACTTTGAAAATTATTTCTGCATAAGTGATAGAAAAAGTACTTACATACAGAGTTTTCCAGAGAAGCTAGGAATTATTGATGTGTTAAGTGTGAGCAGCAGTTTGACTGCTGAAGTTTTTCTGGCAGTCACAGTTTTCATCTGGAAGTCACGTATCATCTACTTGCAAATGTGTAAAAGGAACGTTCATTTTTCTGTAATAAAAGTCATCAAACCACTGTTACATACTGCTTTGTTAAAGTGTTTTTAATATGTTGCCTATGTTACATGGGTAATTTTTTTATAAAGCTTTATGGTGCTGGCATTTTCAGCTGAAAGGAGAGAGCCTTCCAAAAAAAGAGGTAGGGTGTGGGAATGTGGTACTGTTGCAAACTTGTTGATCAGTGATTAGTCTTAGAGAATAATATGCCAGTTCTTAGAGCTGATTATTTTATGATGAAGTACCAGCTACAGTCAGGTCCTTGCATGGCTTCTTGTGTATAACAGCTTTCCTGTAGCCTAGTGCTTATACTGATCAGCCCATAAACACATCTTGAACGTAAGACTAACAAATGTATCATTGCAAGGAACTTCAGAATACTCTCTTAAATTTTCCAGTGATGGCAAGGCGGATAATACCAGTGACACTGGGGAAGCTAGTAAACCTGCAGAGATGCTTACACAGAGAAGAAAACGTATATCCACCATGCCAAATCTTGTCAAACCCAGAGCTGGACCATTGTCTGCTCAACGTTCTGCACCAAAACCGCAGAGGCGAACATCACAGGCTTCTGATGGCAGTACTTCACTTCAGAAAGATCCCTCCCCATCAGAAAAGAGTAATGTTGAAAGCTCTGTAAAGTCTCCCATGCTTCCTGAGAAGAAAACACCTGTGCCACAAGTGCCACAGTTTTCACCGCTAAAAAAATCTGTGAACAAAGAACAAGCTGTTGGTGTAGCTGCTCCAAAAAATGATGATAGCTTTCAGAAGAATGTACCTTCTCCTCTCAAGGAGAGACCAACACAGGAAAGATCACGAACACAGGAGGAGAAGCAACCTGTGAAACCTTCCCCCGAGAAAGTCAGACGAGTGTGTTCTGACCATGAAAGGATCCTCAAAGCTCGGAAATTAAGAGAAATGCTTAAAGAAGAGCTGAAGAAAGAGCGAATGGTAAGGCCTCTGTGTTGAGCAGTGCTTACAGGTGAAGGGCAAGACATGTGATTCATCCTGTGGATGTTATCTTATTGCTGTAAAGTTTTTTGATGATCGTCAGCTGCTTACTGCTAGTAGTCTGTCATACCTCATAACTCTCTATGTGTTCATTTTGTTTATAAGCTGTAGCAGCACCTTGTTCCCTAATAATACAGATTTTACAATTTTATTTGATTAGACCACAAGTCTTTTTTACATGACACCTGATTTTATTTTATAGTCAACATTCCAATTTCCAAAGTTTCACATTTTGTTACACAGCAGGGAAGTGTGCTGCAAGGAGCTAGGATTTGGGGTGTCTCATATTTTTTAAAGTTGATCATGGTCAGAGTTCTGTAATTTTGAATAACTTTTAACATATTTGTGCCAGGTATTGAATGTCTCTGAAAGGGTAAGTTGCTAAAGGGTCTGTCATGGCCTCTCTGAGAAAGGGACATTTTTAAGATAATCTTGCTTTGGTTCTTTGGGGTGGTATGTGTGTGCATGTATCAACAACAAAATTAAACAAAAGTAATAATAATTTGTGAAATACAAAATCCTTCTAGGATGAATCTAAATGTTTGTTGTTTTCTTTTGTTTCATTTTTGTTTATACAGAAGAAGTTGAAACATAGGCCTCCAGTAATCGAAGGACGTTCTCCACCAGATCGTTCTAAAATGACCATGAGAGACTTAATATACTATCTGCCAGAAAACAATCCGATGAAGTAAGTATGACTTTTTTTCTCTCTCCTTAGGTTAAATTACTTTTCAACCTCTATAATACTTAAATATGGAGTATTAGCACAGATACAGTATTGCTGCAATGACAACAAAAGCTTCTAGACTAGCTTCTAGTTTTCGTGTCTGCTTAATTCTAGTACAGAAGTGACAATGGAGCTTAGTGTACTTGCTGAAATACACAAACATGGATCTGTCTGTAGTGTTGATTTAGCTCTGCAGAAATACATAATAGCAGAATTTATTTTTTTTTCCAACTGCCTCCTATGAAATTTTTAGTCGAGGCTGTTAGGGTTGTTATAATTGCCCACCAGATCCAGTGAACTGAGGAAGCTAAGCATTTCTCCTTCTAGGTGCTGAAGTGCAAAATGCACTGTAAGACTCTTGAGGTCTTTTCATTCCATGTGGATGAATGTAGTTGCTGCTGCTCCACTGATGTGTTTCACCAGTAGGAAGGCTGAGGTGCATACAGGGAGCACTAATACAGCTGGCTGCACAGACTGCTACAAACAGAGCAGAGCAGGACCTTTATCCTGCAACTACCAAAAGCAGTCACATGAATAGAAGTTCAGTATTAAATGAGTTTTCTGGTATTGTCTGTTATTACGTGCTTGTTAATGTTTGTGTGCTTGTGTGTTTTATTTATCGCTTCTCTTATTTTTTCTTTTACACTGAATAGTCCCTAAGGAGGTAATGATAGTCTTAAATTCCCTCTATCATTACAATGGATTTGTGCTTAGAATATCTTTTTTTGTCCTTGCCTCTACAAAAAAAGGGCAAAATTTACTAAGCAGTGGTGGTTGTGTAGCTCAATCTAGAGGTGATACAAAGAATTTAAAAAAGGAAAAAGCTTTTTTTTTTTGTCCATTGTCCACTAAAAGCCAGTTGCATGGAGCAGAAATGTGTCTGTACAAACAATCATCTCTAGCTTTTTATGACATTCTAGGTCTTCACTGGTAGAAGAGAAGAGAACAGAAAAAAGTTCTACACTGAGTCAAATGAAAGAGTAAGTCTTGAAGGCAAAGTATAGTCAAAAAGTTTTCAGGTGTAAAAATACCTGCATTTCTGTGATAATACTAGGTTACTGTTTTAGTGTTATCTACAACTGATAATGCTAACAATGTAGGTAAATATTTTTACTGTTTCTATATCACAGCCTAATTTATAAAAAATGTAATTTGGGCAAGTAGGGTGGTTAAAAAATGTTCTGCTTTCAATGTTAAGTTTTGCATATTTCCATTCTACAGTAGAATGAAATGCAGGCTTCAGAGTTCACATATTGACAGATTTCTTGGTGTGTTGCATTGCTGGGTAGTTCATCAAATTGTTTAAAGTCTGACATACTGAGAAGCAATTCAAAACACATAACAGTATTTTTCTTTGCTGTCTTAAAAATTGTAGACAGGGAGAGAAAAGTACTCCTGATCATGAAGAAGAGGAGGAGGAAGAAGAAGAGAATGGGGAAGAGAATCAGGATGGCCCACTTCTTGTTCCTCGTGTGAAAGTGGCAGAAGATGGCTCAATTATTCTGGATGAAGAAAGGTGACATATTCTGTGTCTGACTCATGGACAGTTCTACATTGCAGCTCAGTTTGTAAATAGCGGACCATTTTGGACTGGGACAAGTATGAGTGTATTTATGTTTTGAGGGTTGAGACATGCTGACCTAGGAAACAGTGCAAGGATGTGGCAAAAATACAAGCAGCAGTAATCTGCATCTCTGTATTGGCATACTTTATGAGAAATGTTTTTGGGGAACAAGGTAGAGAGGAAGATCATTTTAGTACTGTGAATGAATACTGAAGATTTGTCAAACTTCCAGATGTCTTCTGTTTTTCCTTCTCTTAGTTAACATGGTTACTGTTATTTGATTATCAGTATAATTTGCTCCAGCTTTCCATCTTGCCTGTTGCTGCTTTATTCTTCTGTCAGTCTTTTCAGTAACTTTGCTTAGAATATGACATTTAAAAAGTAGATGATCAAATTTCTGAGTTCCCCAAAGGTATTGATAGGAGATTTAGGCCAAGGTTTAAGGATAGAAAGGGCTTGGTAGAAGAATTTGAAAGTACTGTAGAAGGATATTGAGATATATGATTGAGATATATGGTTTTACAAGATAGATTTCTCAAATATTAAAACATTGTTGTTTATTTTTTTAAAGCAACTTAATTATGTCTGTCTGTATTATATCTTATAAACAGAAAAAGCAAATTTACTCACAGAGGGTGACTAGGGTAGTGTTTCCTTGCTGCATTCTCCCATTAAAGTACATGTCAGTGTAATTATTAAAATTAATTACGCAGTAGAAATGCTCGCTTGTGGGAAAAAAATTTGAAAAGCTGTCTATTATAAATGTCTACTATGTTTTTTTTAGCAATATTTTGAGGTGAGTCGTCTTGTGTGTTTTCTTTCCCAGCTTAACTGTAGAAGTTCTAAGAACAAAAGGTCCATGTGTTGTAGAAGAAAATGATCCTATCTTTGAGCGTGGCTCTACAACTACATATTCTAGCTTCAGGAAAAGTTTTTACACAAAACCATGGTCAAATAAAGGTGAGTATGTTTTTGGTTTCAAGTTTTTGAGTCTGCAGAGAAGTCCTAGTTTTCACCTGTGCTTTATACTTGACACTTTTTATCCCCAGTGGACTAAATGGATCTGCTTACATGCCATCTCGTATCATCTCAATCCTCCATTCTTGAAACAGGCAGAGCTGTTGTATTTACTGTAAAAACGAACATTTTTAAAGAATCTAGTGCCTTTTTTATCTGCCATGGATGTTTAGATGCTCAGGAAATGCTAGTCTGCTTTACCAAGAGCATAATTTTGGATTCTGATTTACATGGTACTTAACTAGTACTAGTATTCTTCCAGCATGGGAAGGAATAGGTTGTATAAGGTATCTCTGTGTGGACAGCTGTGTTCTTATGTGTGGGTGGGTTGGGTTCTTCATTACTCTTGTTGCGAATTGACTGTTATCTCTAGGCTTACTGTGCAAGACTTTTTACAATTGAAAATTACCTTTTATAGCTATAGATGGAAAAAAGAGCTTCAGAACTCACTGTGCTCTCTTTGTAATTCACTCCCTTCCTGTTAATAATGGAGACTGTAGATTTACATGATGCTTTTCTTTAGTTTGTGTTTGTGTTCATAATAAAATGTTCATGGTAATTTGGAATTGGTTAGTTTTGATTTACTAGCTTTAGAAAGCACACTTCACATTCTGCAGTTTTCTAATAGATTAAATGACTCTTTCTGTTGATAGTTCATTCAGCAAATGTTTTTAGAGGGACTTAGGTAAAATAACAGGTATACTCCATATATACTCACCTGGACTTGCAGCTATAGTAGATATCCTCAAAGTTACTGATCTTACGACATTGAGTTTGCAAGGTATTTTTACTTCAGATAGCAAGAAGGTTGGTTTAGTAAATATTTAAGTGTGTATAATTTTTTTCTTTTTTTTTCCTTCTAGAAACAGACATGTTCTTTTTAGCTATCAGTATGGTAGGAACTGACTTCTCCTTGATTGGGCGGCTGTTTCCTCACAGAGCCAGAGCAGAAATTAAGGTAAAAAATTAAAGCACTCAATAAAGCCATTAAACATCTGATTTTACTTTTCTTTTTCTTACTTGCATTCCTGTGCTTCCTCAATGAGAGTTGATAATTTTGGTGCGAGTTTTCTTCACAGTAGTACTTATTTTCTGATACCTTCTGAAGTACCTTTCAAGAGGTTGTCTGAAACATTAAAATGCTGGTTGAATTTCAGTGAATGCATCTAGTAAATGTAGCATACTTAAACACACTTTGTTTTTAGTTAAAGAATGCTGATGCACCTAAATGGCTGTTTGGTGAGGAACTTCTGTGTTACTGCTTTTGTTGTACACAGCTGGGAAAGTCTTTGATATTTCAAGTCTTGCTCAGGTTAAAAGTCAGGAAAAGGTGTAGATAATAATAAAAAAGTGAAGCTGGTGATAGCTATTGTAATGGATTTTGTATTTAAAATTAATCACAAACTTGTGTTCTGTGGCTATGCATGTGAATTTCAACAAGTTTAATTGTTTTGTTGCACTGAAGGCTTAGCTTGAGCTGCCATTTTGTACAACATATTGTTGCATTTCGTGCTTAATGATAAACACAACTGTGCATTTGATTTTAGAACAAGTTCAAACGTGAGGAAAAGGCTAATGCATGGAGAATAGACAAAGCTTTCAGTAAGTAATTATTCCCTACCCTACAATGAGTCATTAAATGGTAGCCATTTATTTTCATGGTAATTTCTGGACTTTGTCTTGTTTGAATTACTTAGAAGAAAGTTTTTGCTCATAGATGAATCCAGAAACTGTGGAATCTGAAGTTTTCATAACAAGTATAGTTCACAATAATTATCTTTAGATTTGTTTTCTATCTTTTCTAGATATCTGTTAAATTAGATTAATATCAACTTTTTTCTGTATATTCAGTTGAAGATACTTCTTCTTATTAATGGGAATTTCTTGCACAATTATTTATTATAAACTGCTTTGAGACTCCTTAAAGACTTTTTTTTTTAGTTGAATGGGGTACATATGTTCTACAGCAGCATATTAATACATTATTTGGTACTGTGGTACAGTTTATGTATTTGTCAGTTCTTAAGTTTTCTCAGCTACTTAGTTTTATAACGTGCTTTTTAAAAACAAACTACTGTAATCCAGTCACCTTTATGTCAACTTCAGCCCCTGCTCAAGTGATACAGAAAATGCTTTCAAGAACTCTGTTTAACCTTTGCTCTTTAATATTATATCATGTATTAGTGATTATTTTGCAAAGATGAAACTTGAAAAAATAATCAGCTTTGAAAAATGTTTTATTTCTTTGCTTTAATCTGATAGAGGAAAAGCGACCCTTTGATTTTGAATTCTTTGCCCAGCTGCTTGAGAAGGTCTTAGCAGATGAGGAAAAGAGGAAGCAAAAGACTGTTAAAAGCCAGAGGCCAAAAGAAAAAACGTCTCCAAGGCCACAGAAGAAGTCAAAAGGTACTTTGAAAGAGTATTTGAGATGGCATTACAGAGCAGTGGTCAGTAATGTGTTGCTAGCAGAGGAAAAATCACATAGGGCATCACATTTTCCTTCCCTGTTGTGGACAGGACTAGAAAATCTTAGCTTCATAGTATAACTTTTTCAGGTATAGTTTACTGATGTACAGGATGGTAATAATTAGTAACAGGGCAGAAACATGATACCATGGTGAAAAAGCTGCTCTTCCACAATCTGAAGCGCTGATATTCTAACTTACTTGTTGGTAAGTATCTCCATGTGCTGCTAATGAATTCAGTTGTACAATTTTTGGGCCAAAATTGTATTTTTGGCAAACTCTCCTGTGTTGAATGTTTTCTTGCATTTAAAATCCTCTTTTTTTAAGGGTTCTGTTTCACCTTTACTAGTAGTTTAACTTCCTGAGTCTGAGGCACATGGTTCTTTTCAGGGAATCATGTAAAAGTTGTTTTATCTTTCTGATTTCTTCAAAATGAAGATTACATTTAATTACTGTTAATCACCACTGTGTCTTACTACCTCAGTACCTGAGAAAGGACCTTTGAAGGAAGTACTTTAAATAAAAACAGTTATACTAACACTATTTTATACATTTCTTGCCTAGTCTGTGGTGTTCACTTGTTTGTTCCACAAGGACCCATCCTTTTGTAAGTGGTATTGTGAAACAAACAAGTGAACATCTTTTTGAAGGGGATGCTAGCTAGGAAGCAACATCTCTTAAAATTGGAATTGTTGCTGCTTTTCTATAGCCTTGGTTTTGGATTTGATTAAGTAAAATATCCCATGTATTAGGACCTAAAACCATGTAGAGAAACCCTGTTTCTACACTTTAGTGGTAGATTAAAGGTATGTCATGCATAAAGCAATGTGATTACACTTGCCTACTTCTCTTGCATTTTGGACTTCTTAATTACAAGGAAACAAGTTCAATTAAGACAACTAAAAGGGAAAGGAAAGGTTCTTTGTGATTAAATACAGGATCAAGACAAAATGTCCTTAATATAGGGGGAGAAGAATTTTAGAAATTTATTAAACTGAGAAAATAACTTGTTAATTATTAGCTACATAATATTTCAGCTTTCTTATGTAAGCTAGAATGATGAACTGTTATACATTTCTTGCTGAAAGATTGCTTTTGTATGGCATACATTCTGTAACCATCATCACCAATTTCTGCATACATACAAAAATTCCATATAGGAATAGCAATGTCTGTTTTCCCTGCATCCAAATGTGACTGTATAAACTGCGAAAAAGCGCAGAGTAACATTTACTAAAATGGCTTTACATCCTGTATTGACTTTCCCCTGGTGAAGTGTTGTCCCACATACAGAATGTGTTTTGTATTAAATGCTGAAGTTAATGAGTGCTGAAGCTTTTCTTAATGTCATTGACTGACGTTCCCCATCGGGCTCATACACTTCAGCATATTGGCAGTGAAACATGAGTACACAAATGTTTTTAGTTGAAATGCCTTTGCTGTTTGTGGCTCCTAGTACTCCACCAGTCTATTAACGAAGGGACATATTGTCTTGATAGCAAAAGCTGCCAGCACAGATGCTGCTAATGATCAAGATGAACTTCAGGAAGCTGGAATTTCTGATGCAGAAACAGAAGTAGATGGTGTGACAGCTGAGAAAGAAAATGAGGAATCTTTGGGCATTTCTGAACAGGCAGAAGAGCAGGTTGCATTAGAACCATCATTAGCAAAAAAGAAGAGAAAGAAGAAGAGAAAAGATGATCTTGAACAGGAAGTGGAGAATATTCCAGAAGAAATGCCTGTTCCTTCAAAACCTGCTGAAGAAGGGAAGTCTTCTAATAAAAGTAAGAGGCAAAAATGCTCACTTTCAAATGTTCAAATAGAAATTTTATATATACTCATTGCAAACTTAAAAGTCAGAATTTGGTCTTTGAGTTATATTGCTGATCAGTCTCGTAGGAGTTTGTGGAACAGTGCCTTTTAAAACCAGCTTTCATTCTAAATCTAAACATTCTTTGTTTTAGATGAGAACAGTTCTCTTAAATCTTAATTCCCAGATTTTTCTACAAGGATTTTTAGTCTTATATTAATTCTTCTTCACTTCAGCTAGGATTTGATTATACTGGAATTCTAAGAGGTTTTTCAGAATGTCCAAACTGATTTAATTCTTATTAATGATTAGGGAAAAAAGTGATACGTGATGCAAGCAGTGATGGTCATACTACATGTGAAGAAGAAGTGGATTGTGCTATTGAAGGAAAACAAAATGAGACTACTGTAACAGAAGAAGAGAGATCAGAGTCCTGTTCACCAGTGAATAACCAAATGGAGAGAGAAGGTGTTGTCAATTTATGCAGGTAATGTTTATAATGGAAAGCTGAGGCAAAACAAAAAAATAGTTTGAAGTTTTAATATTGGTTCTATTTATTCCTGATTACCACCATTTAACTGCCCCAGAATGTGCAGGTTTCCAAGAACTGCACTGGTGTTTAGTAAGTTGTTTATGATTTATATACTCAAAATATTCTCTGCTCTAATGAGCTGTCCTTATAAAATTAATGTATATAATTACCAAAGTCACATCCAAAAGTTATTTCATTTTTAAGAGTGTTTTGGGAGACCACTGTTTGTCCTAACTTCTAATATTTCTCTTGAAGCACTGCTTGATAACATTGCTAAACTGAGCTACTGTATGCTTGGAGTTTTTATCTGTAATAAAATTATTCTTGTGGAAAAGAAAGGTTACTTTGATTTTTATATATGCAGAATTTGGCTAAGAGGCAAGCTTTTGGGTTCAGTTTTGGGCATACTTTTACAAAAAGAAAGTGAATGATTGTTTATTAAACTTGTTATATATGAAAATGGTAAATCTGAAACATTATTATGATACTGTGAGTGCTGCTTCAGAATTTTGTATGTTAATTTGTCGTATTTAGATGTATTGTAGTTGTTTGTTATTTTATAGATTCCCAGAAACTTCAATTTTCTTTAATAGTTAATTGGAATTATATGAAGGAACAGTTACTTGCCTTTGGACTCAACCTAGATTGTTACAAAAGCTCAGAGGAAAAAAACAGTGGCATATAGTTGTTCATGTTTAAGTTTATTTTCTTAAAAGCAGTCAGTCTAGAATAATCAGATGAGATTTTAACATCATCTTATATTTGCAGTACGAAAGTATAAAAGTTGTTTTAAAGCTCAGTCTGCAAATTTTACTAAAACTTTGGGAGTTTCTCTGAAACATGGGTAGTTATTTAGTGTCAAAATATTGTTGTTTTGCAGCTTCCTCTGTCTGTGAGCAGAAACAGCTTTTTTTTCTGCAAGTCCACTAATGTTACTGTATGCTGTTATTTATTTCAGTCTTGAAGATAGCAATAATGTTATACTAGAAGCAGAACCTGCCAAATTGATATCCAGAGATATCAGAGATGATACATCACAGGAAAGCCAGATTCCAGAGTTACCAGTTTCAAATATTAGAAGCAAGGAAACACAATCTGCAGAAACTACAGGATCAAAGGTACTATTTTGCTTTTATGTAGCTCTTCTTAAGGTCTTGCCTCTGATCATTAAAAGTGATTTGTAAATCAAAGCCTTTTCTTGGTTGTTTTTGTGATGTTTTCACTACCAGGTAGAAAACAATCAACAGGCCTATGAACATCACCAAAATTGAAATACTATCCTGGGCTTAATGGGCTGTCCATTAACCTAAGTGTATGCATGTCTGACTTACCTCATAGACAATTTAAATAGCTGAACAGTTTATTCAGAAGTGGAGGACTGCCATATGAACAGCTAGGCCTTGGAGCAGGATTTTCCTGGCATATGCTTACTGGCACTGTGTTGGAAACTGATTTGAGTGGAATGTGCATTGGGTCGTTTCTGCTGCTTCACAAATGATCTAGATTATGGAGTGGGTTGTAACCTCAGCAAGTCTACAGATAAACCAGATCTAGAAGGAATTGCTAAAACACCACCCAAAGGTTACACTGGCCTCCAGAGGGACCTGTAGAGGTTGGAGAAATGGGCTAATGGGAACCTCAGGAAGTTCTGCAGGGCGAGATGCAAAGTCCTGCACCAGGGGAGGAGCAACCCAAGGCACCAACACATGCTGCAAGCCACCCAGATGGAAAGCAGCTTTGCAGAAAAGAACCTGGCTGTCCTGGTGGTCTCCGAGTCGAATACGAACCATGAAGGTGCTGTGGCTGGACAAACAGCTAATGGTGACCTGGGTGCAGCAGAAGTGCTACCAGCAGGCCAAGGGAGGTGATCCTTGTCCCTTGGTCAGCACTGATGAAGCCACACCTGGAGGACTGACCAGTTCTGGGCTCCCTGGTAGGAAAGACCTGGGCACAATAGCAACAGCCCCTCAAAGGGTCACCCTGATGGTGAAAGAGTGGAAACATGCCATGACAAAAGCTCCTGAGGGAGCACAGGAACTGTTCAGCCTGGAGAGAAGGCTCGGGGGGTTCTCTTCAACAGTTCCACAAAAATCCAAGGTGAGGGTGCAAACAGGACAGAGCCAGGCTCTTTCCAGGGGTGCCCAGTGACAGGACAGGAGACAATGGGTAAACAATGCAAAACAGGAGGCTCCTTCTGAGCACCAGAAAATCCTGTTTCACTTTTGGCGTTATCAAGCACTGGCACAGGTGGCCCAGAGAGACTGTGGAGTCTCCATCTTTGGCAAGATTCAAAAGCTGTCTGGACACAGTACGGGACAATCAGCTTCAGGTGCCTTGATATATTGGTTTTGCATGGGCTGGTTTTGGTAGCAAGGGTCTAGGGGGTGGCTTCTGTGAAAAGCTGCTGGAATCTTCTTCCCAACAGAGCCAATCCCTGGTAGCTCCAAAGATGGACATGCCACTGGCCAAGGCTGGGCCAGCTAGAACTGATGGTAATGCCTCTGTGATAACAGATTTAAGAAGAAATCAAAACAAAAAGGGGTTGTGCAGTTGTAATAGCAATAAGAGTAGAGTGAAAACATGTGAGAAGAATAGCTCTGCAGATACCAAGGTCAGTGGAGAAGGAGGGGAAGGAGGTGCTGGAGCTGAGGTTCCCCTGCAGCCCCTGGTGCAGCCCATGGTGAAGCAGCTGTGCCCTGCAGCCCCTGGGGACCCACGGGGGATGCAGAGATCCACCCCCAGCCCGTGGAGGAGCTCATGCTGGAGCAGGTGGATGCCTGGAAGGGACTGTGACCCCATGGGAGACCCGTGGAGAGAGGGGCCCTGCTCCCAGGCTGGAGCAGCCTGTCCTTGGAGGATTGCACCCGTGGAAGAGTGACCTTCACTGCAGCAGTTTGAGGGGGCTGGTGCCCACGGGACGGAGCCACGTCAGAGCTCATGAAGAACTGTCTCCTGTGGGAGGGACGCCAGGGTGCAGCAGGAGAACAACTCCTCTCCCTGAGCAGTGGGAGCAGCCGTGGGTGATAAACTGACCACAGTCCCCACTCCTTGCGCTGCTGGGGTAGGAGGTAGAGCTGGAAGGAGGGAGGGGTGGGGCAGGGTGTTTTTAAGGGTTTTTTTCTCATTACTCTGCTCTGATTTGTTATTAATACATTCATTTTGTATTTCTAAGTTGAGCCTGTTTTGCCTGTGATGGTATTTAGTGAGTCATCTCTCTCCTGCTCCTTATCTCCAGCCGCGAACCCTGTGTTAAATTTCTTCTTGTCTGTCCCGCTGTGAGAGGAGTGAGTGAGCGGCTTTGGTGGGTGCTTGGCATCTGGCCTAGGTTAACCCACTACTCTTGATCAAGGGGGTTGGACCAGAACACCTCTAGCAGACCCTTCCACTCTCAAAATACTGTGGCACTCTTGTTTCTGTTTTCTTTACATTACAGCAGAGGACCATCTAAATTTATTGTTTCTTTTCTACTGTATTTCTTCCTCAGAATGAAGATACACATCAGTCACAAAAAGCAGCTGGAAATCAGAGTGCAGCAGAAGGTAATTCACAGTCTGAAATCATGTAAGTAGAATTAATTTACTTCGTGGTGGCACTTGAACTTAACCTGTATCTGCTCAGTTTAATTCCAATTGATCATAGGAGGGTGAACCAGTCAGGAGATTGTGATAACTTGTTTTCCATATTCAGTGAAGCTTTTAGGTAGAAGTTTTGATTATTGAGTAATAATAGCTTAGCAGTGCATTAGCTAAGATCTAGATGGTAGATGGGAATAGGGGGAAAGATTTTTCTAAACTTTGAAAAAAAAAAACCTAGTTTTTCTACAACCAGCAAGAGAAAGAGAATGAGGAAATTTTGACATATTGTGGGTAAAGCTTGGCTGTGAAATTTGATTTTTATTTTTTTAATGTAAGGGCCTCACTGAATTCCTTCCCATTTGTAGTTGTTGATCAGAGCTTATTAGTTTACCTATCATGTGTATTTCTTCTTTCCTATTTGGAAACTGTTCCTCTTGGAACTTGGTGCAAGCTTCCATCCTAGTTTAGGGCAAATTTGGGAGAGAACCTCCAAATGGGGTTTCCCCAGAAAAGCAAAATTCAAACGGCCCCTCCCCACAACTTGTTCGGGAAAAAAAAAAGTTTTCTTAGAGAGAAGTGGAAAAAACCTGTTTATTTAACAGAAATTGAATAATACTAAATAATAAAACCTCTTGCTGTTCAATGAAATGGCACATCCAGGAAGAAAAATCCTTTTCATGTGGTGTAGCTCGGCTCGCTCAGGTTCTTATCAGTTCCTCCGGTGCTGGATAGTGCTGAGGCCCAGGCCCCGGTGGGCCACAGGCCTGAGCTCCCGGGGTTTGGCTGGGTGTTCAGTCCAAAGCAGGTTTGAACAGATCCAAGAAAAAAGGAAAAAAAAAAGTCCAGGGAACTCCTCTGCCACAGCTAGCAAAAACTAACTAACCATAAAAGAGAAGCTCTCTCTCCTGCTGCCTGTCCGTGCTGCAGACAACACAGTCCAGGAGCAGGATACAGGGGAGTCATGTTTTTCTCAACACACACTGCGCACTTCTTCTTCCCCCCCTTTTTGCTCTCAGAGCCAGTCTTAAAGGTGCAGAACTTAATATGTAACATAAACCAGGTGATTGGGGATACCAGCATCATAAAGTCACCCCAGGACAGCTTCTAAGATAGAAGATACTCCAAAATGTCTGTCTTACCTGTATTCCTTTATGAAGTTAATTTTGGTGACTGTTTCTTATGTTGAGAAAAGGTACTTAACGAAGTCTGTGCCTAAGGTTTCCATTTTTGCATGATTGACTTATTTCATGATACAGTTTTTTAAAGGTGATTTAGACATGGGGTATTAGTTAATGCTAAGTTGGTTTTCATACTTCTGTCTTTCCCTTTTTGAAGGGCAGCTCACTCTATATGATACAGACAGTCATAGCTTTATTTGTCCTGTTCTAATGAGAATATAAGAAAAGGTAGTAGTTCGCAGTCTGAAGGTTATTGATAAGATGTAGGGCTGTATCAGTGTGTGACTCCCAGGACATGCCATCGCAATGGTTAAGGACACAGAGAGTGATATATGTACCCCATTCTTCAGTAAGATGTAGATGTTGGCAGTAAGACAACATATTTGAAAAAAGTTTCGTTTTCCATGACTGAGATAGCTTTGAAAGGGGATGGGGGGATAAGAGAGGCAGATGCAAAACCTTGTGTATAGGGCAGATTTATATTGTTTTTATGTAAAATTAATCACACTGACATGAATTGTGAATCCCTAGGAGAATAAATATTCCTATTTATTTAACAGCAGTAAATACTTCTTCCAAGTATTTTGAGGTAGATTCCACTGAAAGCCAGCAAAGTTAAGGTTTACTTGGTGCTCTTTTCATAACTTTGTAGCATGTCTTTTAATATCAGAACTTTTTTTTTTTGTTGATTGTCTTGTTGCATGCAGTGTCTTGGCTCATGCAGTGTGTGATGCTCTTGAAGTACATCTTGAACCATATAAGACTTTAAGTTTCTCTTTGGTAATAATGTATACCACCTTTCTTTATATCTTAAGGAAAACTGGAAAGTCAGCAGATAGAAGGCGCTTGCAAAGACCTAAACCAAATTTAGTGCGATCATCTGGAAGGAGGGAGACAGCAACACAAGACAAAATGGAGGCCAGAACTTCTCCTCAAACCCTTGCAAATGCAGGTGAAAAGGTCAGAAAGAGGACTGTTTCTTAGTATGTTGTTCTTGATGCTGCATCTCTTTGGCTCAGTGGGGATACTGCAGGCCAGCGACAGTCTTAGAAATAGCATTTTGGGAACTACTACTATGCTGCCTTCACACTTGTCAAAGACTAATATTTCTTGCCTCAATTACAGTGCTCTGAAGAGGATAGTAGAAGTAACAGAAATGAAGCCACAGAAGTAGAGAACAGGGGTTTGAATACTGCATCTCAGTAAGTATTGACATCACTTTTCCAGTCTGGTATTACCTGACTACAATTGTTAATTTATTCCATATAGTTCTCTTAGAAAAAGATAGCAGTAACTGTGAAGCTGTAATATAAATTTCAAAATCGACTTCAGCATTTTTTGGATGATATCAGGTGGTACAAAGGTAGAAGCTATGTACTTGTTTTCTGGAAAGCTGCTGAAAGCATTGTACCAACAGTGCCTGTAATTTGAGACGGGGAGAGTGATAACTATGGCTTTGCTTTCCTCCCAGCCTCAGTTATCAGGTGATGGCTCTGCCTCTGGTGTTTGCAGAAGCAGCTGTGGTATGCAAGCTAGTTGGGTTCCTCTCCTGTGTGACAAATTAATCTCTTTCTAAAATAGATAAATTGAGTTTTCACACATTGTAAGACTAAACAAAGTCTTGTTTCTTGTGTGAAGCAACTTGCATAACTTTGGGCAAATCTTTCTGAAGACAACACAATTCCAGTAAAGAAATCTGTGCAAGGCATTGTATGGTTAGATAGGTATGAATATCATGGAGTAAATGTCACTGTTGTGCATCCTTTGTGCAGGGAACCTGAAAAAACTGCGATTGCAAAGACAGTAGTTAGAGGATATCGACAGAGATTTAAACCAAATGTTACAAGAGCACCTGGAAGGAAAGAAGAGCCTGGAAAAGATGCAGGAAATGATAAAATATCTCATCTACAGCCTAAGGGGGAAACTGAGAAGGTATTCAATAAAGTGACATAACTGAAGATAATGTGTTAGCTAAAAAGCTGCTGAACGCAATAGTAATGTTATCTTTTTTTCTTTACTTTTTTGCTCCTGAGTATGGCCAGGAATTACCCACTTACTTAACCTGCCTTCAGTAACAGTGTAGTATTGCTTAGTAACCTCAGCTATGGTGAGACGTTATTACACAAGCAGTAGGTATCAGTAGTCTTTCATGTTCTGCAGCAAATACAACTTCTGGTGTTTGCGCTACTTTTTATTGCACCTGATTGTGAAATTTACCCTGTAATTGTTCGTTAAGCAATCTATTTTGTCTCCTCTTATGAACAGTTACTTGGTCACTTAGGTGATGCTGTACTTTTATGAATGTCACACAGTTCATTTCACAATACTCTATTTCTGTGCAGAATAATGACCAAGGTAATAGATCTGATGTTACCAGTGAAGATGCTGCAGAAAAAGATGACAAAATCCCACAGGCAGTGTCTCAGTAAGTATGAGAAACATAAGAAGATAAGTGCTGCTGTCCTGCAATTTACCATTCTTGTTACTTCTGGTAATATTTTGTAGTGTAGTAATTATTGAAGTTTTTGAAGAAACTTCTGCAGTACATGAATTGAGGGCAAAAACAGGATTCTTCATTAATTTATGAAAACTACATTAAGTATTTTCATTTTTAAAGTGGTACTTCTAACTTTTAAGTCAGTCATAGAAAGTGTAAAAAAGCTGAAAACTAAGACAAGCTTTAGCTACTCACTTTTAATAGTAAAATGCACACATTTCAGTGGTTAAGCATTTAAACAATGGGAGTAAGTATTCTTAAAATGTACTTGAGTGATAGGTGTCAAGTAAGTGGAAGAGAAATCCAGTATGTGGGCAATGTAATGCACATATTTATTAAGTGTTGCATTTTTCTTCAGTGAAGTGGCAGCTGTAAAAGGGATAATGTACTATGGAAGAGATGAATAAAAAGTGAAAAAAGCCAACCTTCTCCCAAACACTCCCCGACAAAAAAATCCCCAAAACAATCTAAACCAACAATAGAAATAAAAAACCAAAATCTCAACTTTTGAAGGGAGATAATTGAAGAGGATGGACAGAGATAAACTGGGTGTAATAATCTGCCAGGAAAATATTTTTGGTTATTTCTTTCATTAACCTGCTCTGTAGCTTGATACTTAATGTAGAAAGGTGTAGAAGAATCTGACAGTTCTAGTAATGAACTACTGATATTTTTGCATTAGTAAGATAAAAAAGTGATTATGTATTTTCTGAATACACCAAAGAAAAACTCTGAATATTTGCATATTTTTTTATCTCTTTATTAAATTAGGTCCATCTGCCTCTAGGCTAGGTAGGAATACAAAGAGGTCCATTATGGATCAGAAAAAGCTCTCTGTAGTGTGGTATCCTGTCACTAATGGGAAGAGGAAAATAACAGGGCAAACATAAGTTTAAACTCTCAGTCCCCAGTAGGTACACTTCCAATTTTATTCTTTCAGGAAGCTAGTAATACATTTTAGGTAAGTGTATGTTAATAGCTGTTTAAAAGAGAGGGGGGGGAAAAAAAATCACTTCTTAAAGTCACCCCTCACTTTCAGATGTGGCATGTACTTTATGGACCATACATGTTTTTCCAGGTCTAATGAAACAGCCAGTTTAAAAGAAGATGGCAGACAGATCACGTTGAATCAAACACCTCTAAAGAGAGGTAGAATACAGAGACCAAAACCAAATCTAGGAAGAGCTGTTGGAAGGCAAAAAGAGCTGATAGAGGGAAAAGATCCTGAAGAGGAGACAACTGAAGGTGGAGAAGCAGAAAAAGGTGTCACATACCACCAAGATGAAAACAATGATCCCTGCCTCATAAGTGTAAGTTTCTTGAGCAGTTGTTCATGCATGCTGTTTTGTTGTGTCCTTAGTAAAAGCCTTGGTAACAATGGCCTAGGTACATACCACATAGTTTGTAGGGATAGGCTTTGCACGCTATCCCTTTTTTATTATTCTAATTCTTTATTATTTCAGAATGAAGTAAATTGTCATAAAATTTCCTCATTTTTGCACTTGGGTTCTGTTTTCCATTGTGTCAGGTTTAACCCCAGACAGCAGCCAAGTACCAACTTGCTTGCTCACTGCCCCACCAGCAGCTCTGGAGACGGACCTGGAAGGATAAAAGCTGGAAAACTGGGGCTGAGATAAACCCCTGAGTGCTGGAATTAAGGTTTCATAGGGAAAACAAGCTATGCTCATGTGCAAAACATAACCAGAAACTCTTCTGCTACTACCCATTAACAAGCGTCCAGCCATCTCCAGGAAAGCTGGGCTTCCTCATACTTACATCAATAGTTACTTGGGAAGACAAAAGCCATTCCCCCCCAGTTTGTATACTGAGCTGCATGTCAGCAGGACATGGAATATCGCCTTGGTCAGTTTGGGTCACCTGTCCTGGCTGTGTCCCCTCCCATCCCTCCATGCTTCTGCAACTTTCTCTCCAGCTTGGCAATACGAAAAGCAGAAAATACTTTGGCTCTCTGTAAGCCCTGCTCAGCCATAATTAAAACAACTGTATTATCAACCCTGTGTGCAGCACAAACCCAAAACACAGCCCCATACCTGGCACTGAAAAAGCTAACTCTACCCTAGTCAAAACCAGCATACATGGAAATGGAATATATCTCACTTTGTCGTATTGTGATACCAGATCTGAAAAGAGAAATGCAATGAAAAAATGTCTCAGAAGATGAACCACTTAAAAGAGAAAATATGTAGAAAAAAGACATTTTACTTTCATAGTAGACATTGATATTAGTTGGATGCACAAGAAGCAAGGGAAATGTTGGTGTTTCTGTAGAAAATACTAAAACTTTCTCATTTTCCTCCTGCTCTCTTTGAAGAGATATTGAGCAAATATTTAATCTTAACAGAGTGGAACTTTTATTCGTTTTAGGATTTAACAGTTCATGAAAACAATCAGCCATCCAGCGTGACATTAGAAGATGTTTCTACAGATTCTGAGATGAACTCAATATATAAAAGACAGTGTTTCCAAGAAAACTCCTCAAAAGCAAAAAGCTATGAAAGTGAAAAGGAATTGTCAGATGTCTCGAAACAGGTTTCAGATTCCAATACCGGGTAAGGTTATTTCACTTTAAAGGAGAGAAGGGATGGCTCAAAGCTATCAGTATCTCTAGGTATTATACCATTTTACATTTAACCCAAGCATCACAAACAAGTTTGTATATATAAAATACATATTTAATCAAGACAATACTAGACTTTAACTAACAAAACCCCAAGAGCTTGAAAGCTTTAAATTCACATGTTGTTGGATGTTCATTTGATCTTTAGACTATTGACTTAATTTTTCAAAAAAATGCACCTTTCTAGTGCTCTAATGTCCCTGTGATTGTCTTCTCCATGTTGGTGCATCCCAGTAACCTTATATAAATCCTTGAGTACTGGGTCTGGTTTCCTATTCAAGTGTCTTAAATAGTCCAGTCACAGATATTCTGCAAGTCTGCTGGGTAGCTTTAAACATGATTAGAGGAAGGTATTTGTAAAATGTATATGTCATGTTAAAAGGTCTCAGCTTGTCTTCCAGGTCTCAAGTAGATGTGGCAGTTAATTTACCTGTGCTTACCTATTTATAAGATACAAAGGCTTTTGGTGATGATCACTATGTTATTATTCGATCTTTTTCATGTCACTAATGTTGTTATTGCTCTGAGAGCTGTATACAGGTATGCCATATTGTCCCATGCCTTTGATTGTTCTTTTGCTTGTTTTTGTAGGGAATCTCATCCTCAGCAGAAAGAGGAGAAAACTCTTGCATCATCAACTCATCTGCTGAGGGCACGATTCCAGAGACCAAAGCCAAATTTAAGAACAACTAGTAGAAAAGAAGTTCTGGATGTAAATAGTAAAGGTGCATCACAGAAAGATACCAACAAGGAAGAAAATATAACACAGTGCAATAGTGAATGTAGCATCCCTCCTGACACAGATGTAAGGCTTTTGGCTTTTTCCTTTAGTTATATTGGATCTTTTGGTTATGTGAAATGAAATACTGATGATTTAAAAAGATACTAAGTTAACTTTTTGAAACAAGTTTTTTCAAAAGGTTAAATTTTCTGCGTTAAAACTTGTGTACTTTTCACTTGGTCATATGTGAGGGGAAAAGGATGTCTGAAAATCTTATGTGTCCAGATGTCTTTCTGACCCAGGGTGGCATTATAGAGTTGACAGGGAAGAAAGAAGAAGTTTTAATAGAAAAGAAGGCAGAGAAGAAATATAGATTTCAAGCTATTTTGTCTTAAATAAAAAAATATGTATTTGTCCTGGAAAGACTAGGAAATGATTTACAGAGGAGTTTTGTAGGAGAGTGCAAAAAACCCACTGAGTTTTTCAGAGTGGTAAGTACCAAGCTTCATAGGTATCATAAAGTCTCCTTCTGGTTTATTATTATTACAGCTTTTTCTGGTTCTTGTGTTTACATTTTTCAGAAAGCAGGAAAATGTGAAGTCTTAAATGCACCAGAATCCTTGGGAAAGGAGAAGTCACTTTGCTCTCAGGTGGTTTCTGAGAGTCCAAGTTGTAAGTCCCCCAAAACATTTTCAAGATCAGAGGATGATGAACCTGAGTTCTGTCTACCTGAAATTAGCCAAGACGATATTTCTACTGCTATTGCAGGGTAAGGGCTTAGCTACTTTTCATTCTTGACTGTAACAATGAAAGAATTTTACAAGGAAATCACTGTGCCAATGGATTGCCATCTGGCAAACATAATCTAATGAAAATACTGCACGAAATTTCCATTCTCATAGTTTAACACTAGTGATACTGCAATTTCAGCGGCTTCTATGCTAAGCATGACATAAATGAGTTTTATAACTGTTCCATCATCTGAAAGACTGGGTTCATTTCATGTAAGCAGGGAAATACGAGTTTGCTTATCAGAGAAACCATGTGAAAATTGCTTTGGTTTTATAGCAACAAGTAGTGAGTAAGTTAATACCTTCAATGAATTGTCAATTCTGTTGTTGGAAGTATTTAGAAGACTGGTGCTTCCAACTTTTTGCTGGAACTTGTCGTTTGTAATTTAAACTCAGCTGAACTTTCAGTTCACAAGATTTTTCTTAAAAACTCAGTGTTTTTGAACTTAATACTGATGGACCTGTGATTGTATTTGTAATATATGTTTGTACTCAGTTTTGGATTTTTTCTGTCTTAATTTTGCATTGATGACAAAAACAGCACTCAAGAACATCAACAAGCACCTCTTCCACCTATCCAGCTGGCACGCAACAAGAGATACAAGCCAAACTTGGTAAGAGCTGTTGGAAAGAAGGAGTTACAAATACCAGTAAATGAAAGGAAGAAAAAGCCTGAAGCAGAGCAAAAAGATGAGCTTGACAATACTGTCATGGTAAGCCTTAATAAGAGTAAGGCTTTGCCTTCAAAGTTGGTTTGAAGTGCATGTTCATTTTTATGAAGTTAAGTGAAAACATTGAAGTTGCATTGCCTGAAGCTGAGACAATATATTAAATGAAAAAAAATTCCCAAACCCTGGTAAGCCAAGGTGTATTGTAGGTCTGCAGTCAGTGAGGTCTACAACTTGAAGTATTAATTACTTTATTTACAAAGGATCTGCTATTGATTGGATTGCATGATAGGAAAAAGTTATGCACATTTACACAAACTCCAGAATAAAAATGCATAAAAATTAGGGGTTTTTCCTTATTTCGTCTTTCCTGTTTGGATGAATCAAGTCTGTGTTGAGCAGTCTAGTATAATGGGTCAAGTGAAGGCAGAGGACACCTATTTTTATGAAAAAAAAAAGGGTTTTTTTAGTTTAATAAGCTTTAACCGGCATCACTACAGTATCTGATACTCCTCTATTTCATACGAGTAACTGACACTGTGATCCCCACAGACACTTCATTAGGGACTGTAAAAGGTGTGGAAATCCTTGAAAGCCATTTACAGTGGGATGTGTTCCTCATAACCGTTTTGTGGGTTGCACATGAATCATGTCATGGATGCAGGGATATTTGTGTAGACTTGTAGATTTGGAATAATAAATAATAAACAGCTAAATAATAGTAATAGTAATAATAATAATAATAATAATAATAATAATAATAATAATAATAATAATAATAGTAATCAGCTAAACTTTGTGGGAGTGACTGATGATTTGGAGTGCTTATAGTTGGTCTTCTTCTTGAGAATAAGAAAGGTACTTGTGTCCTGCATTCATCTCTCACCTCCCTTCAGTGGCACAGTCAGCTCACCCCTAGCTGAGATAGTTCCTTGTGGTTCAGCTTTGGCTACTCTAGACCTGTGGCCTGTGAACCATGTTCATGCATCTGCTCTGTACTGGGCACATTTGTAGAACCAGAGTAAGTCTGATGCTTCTCTTTACTAATCAAGCTGTCACAGGCCTGAAGTGGTGAAGGATATGTTTGAATGGCTTCTTTGTGGAACCAGTGTGGCAAATACAGATGTAGAGCTTATTAGGCATTCTGGATCTTGAAGAATCTTTACTCTAGGTATCCCAGGAGTATGAAGATTTCTGTTCCTTTTTGCATTTAAATTGAATTATGATAACATGATTTTTACTTTTATTGCAATTGAGAAAATAGCATAGCTTCTATTTTTGTATATAAAATATATGTTTAAAAGCTTACATACTTCTATTTTTCTTCATACTTCTTTTACTGTAAATTAAAGGGTGAAAACGAAGCTGTATTGTGTCAAGCGGATGTATTGAACATAGAGGAACAGGAACAACAAGAGGCGCCTCAAGTGTTCTCTGTTTCTGAAACCTCAGTGTCTGAACAAAGCAGGTGAGGTTTGAGTTTAGCAAAATTGCCTTTGAAAATCTTTTCTCTGTGCATAATGAGACACCTTTGCAAATGTCAGTTCTTCTGTTCCTTGTCTTTTGTCTTTCTGCAGTATTACATTTTCAGTGCCTACAAACAGCTTTTTCCAGGGTTTTCAGAGCACATTTCTTTTAGCTGCACTCCTTGTCATTTTTTATCTTGTACATACTTGATCTGTATGAGCTCATAGTTCTTCTTGACCAAGATTTCTTATTACCGGGTCTGTATTTGCTTAAGTAGCAATCAAACATATGAGATATGTAAGATACAAATCTTGCAAAATGTCAGAGTTGATTTTCATTGATCCATTCATGTGCTCTTCTATTTTACTGCCTCTTAAATAAAAAGTGTTAAAATAAGATCTTAAGTTAGACTGCTGATACTTCGACATTGGTACGGTCAGCAACACAACTTGTTTTTTTATGTTAAAAATGCCTTGGCAAAGACATTTTGTTATTTCTGCTCCAAAGTTAACCATAAATAAGAAATTATTTGAAAATATAATTTTATTGATTTTAAACAAAGCAGTTTGTTAATCTCTTGTGTAAGTGTTCATTCAAACTTTAAATGCAGAAGTGCTTTTTTACTTTCCCAGCCAAAGTAAAGTGTGTTTTTTTCTGTTTCTGTTTTTTTGCTTTAAATTCACCAGTACTGAAAAATTTACCTCCCAAGAAGGCAAGCTGAGTGCCCTGAAACCAGGACAATTCATAAGGACTGAGTCTCCGAAAACTAGACCAAACCTAGAAAGAACATACAGCAAAAAAGAATCTCCAGTAGTACAAAAACTTTCTGTCCCAGATGAAGAAGAAATTAATCAAGGAGAGAATCTGCCTGTGGCAGATGAATCTGAAAACCCTCTCTCCTCAAAAGTGAGATTCTCTTCATATATTTCTGACTATACTTTCTGATGCTTGGTACCACACTAGCTGTTTTTAAGACATCTAAATAAGCTGCATTCATGCAAATAAATACATTAATTAATTTCAGCATAGTAAGAATTTTTGTTCAGTATTTGCATGCTATTACAGTGTTTTCCAAAATCCTGTTAGTGACACATTGTCAAGACATATAAAGACTTCACTTGAACTTTGACATTTCAGTCATATTCATGATACATGAAACCTGCATGCTGTATTTCTGCATGCTGGGTTTCTCCTGAGCTCCTTGCGGGCTTCTCATGAAGGACTGTATCAGTTACAGTATCTGTTTTAATTAGATAAATGCCTTCCTAGAGTAATAAGGAACTATGATGGTGCCATAGACTACGTGGAAGTTTTTAAATGAAGTTTCATCTCAGATTAATGACTTCATCATAATTTGCAGTACTTTATTCTGGTGATATACAGGTGATATTCTGATTATTATACAGGTGATATATTTTGTGCTAATATTGTTGTTGGTTTTTTTCTCAAATCAAAGGATGACATAGAGGTATTGCTTGTGGGAAATTTGGCCGAGAGTGACAATCTAGACATAAATTCAAGAAGCATGACATCAAGAACACTTTGTTCTTCTAAAAAATCACGAAATTGCAACAGCAAAAGAGAGCAAGAGGAGTGTCTGTCTACAGATGCTATAGGAAGCATCCAGGATACCACAGAAAGGTAAAGTTACCTGCTGGCAAAGTAAAAAAATCTCTCATTTTGGTTTCAGCTGGGATAGAGTTTGTTTTCTTCTTAGTAGCTGGTACACTGCTGCATTTTGGATTCAATATGAGAACAGCATTGATAACACACTGACATTTTAGTTGTTGTTGAGCAGCTTACCTAACTTGAGGACTTTTCAGTGTCTCATGGTATGCCAGTGAGCAGGTGCACAAGCAGCTGAGAGGGAGCACAGCAGGACGGCTGATCTCAACTGGCCAAAAGGTTGTTCCATACCATGGAACATCATGCTCAGTCTATAAACTGAAGGGACCTGGCCAGGTGCTGCTGAACACTGCTTGGGGACAGGCTGACCATCAGTCAGCAAGCAGTGAGCACTTGTGCATCACTTGTTCTCCTTGCATTTTATTTTCCTCTGTCTGTGTGTCTGCCTCTACTTTTCATTATTTTATATTCTACTTTTTTTTGATTATTAAACTGTTCTTATCCAAACCTACAAGGTTTACCTTTTCTTTCCAATTCCCTCCTCCTTGGGGTTTGGGAATGACTGACTGCATGGCACTTGTCAGCTGAGGTTAAGCTGTGACAGTACTTAAAAAATTTTGTGCATTTGTCCAGTTGTTTTCATACAGCACTTGATTTTGGAAGCACAGGCTCTGAGCTGTATTAGTTATCTACCGTGTGCTGTGAAAGCCACTAGGTGGCATTCTTAAGTAATAGAAGTTTTTAACAGGATTAGGGAATTTTTTTCAAGGCTGTCTTCCTTTTTTAGAAGGTACTTCATGGGTGAGAGTAGAAGCAAGTAATCAGGGTTTAGCTGTCTGAATTTCTCACTAATAAATTATTGGGGTACAGTGCACCATGAATGTGGACCAAAGACTGAGCAGTGCCATTCGCACTCCTTTATAACTGAGAAGTGGCAAGAAGACAGCAAGCTCATTTTATGTTTCTGTAAGATAAATTCTGAGTATCTTCAATTTTTCTTTCCAGTAGGAGAACTTCCTGTAGTGATGCTTAAAATATATGTGCAGTATGCGGCAAATAGTGCCACTTACATGTGACAGCTCTGGGCTATGTTATAGGCTACCTTTTGCTCAGTCTTCACTTACACATAGCAGCCCCAAATCAATTTATCTTACAATTTTGCTGTTTCTTGAAATTAACTTCTGGTTTGCATCTGTCTCTGCAACTCTAAAACTCTCTAAAATCTCTTCCACGAATTATGTTGAAATCATCTCACATAGTCATAGTACTAAGAACATAAGGGCTTTTCTTGACAGTCTTCTTGTCTTCTATGATGGTGGAGTTTCACAAATTCACAGAGTGGTTGAGGGTGGAAGGGTCTGCTAGGAGTCTTCTGGTCCAACTCCCAGTCAAGGCACCTGAAGCTGGTTGCCCTGTACCAGCTTTTGAATCTTGCCAAGGATGGAGACTCCACAGTCTCTCTGGGCCACCTGTGCCAGTGCTTGATAACGCCAAAAGTGAAACAGGATTTTCTGGTGCTCAGAAGGAGCCTCCTGTTTTGCATTGTTTACCCATTGTCTCCTGTCCTGTCACTGGGCACCCCTGGAAAGAGCCTGGCTCTGTCCTGTTTGCACCCTCACCTTGGATTTTTGTGGAACTGTTGAAGAGATCCCCCCGAGCCTTCTCTCCAGGCTGAACAGTTCCTGTGCTCCCTCAGGAGCTTTTGTCATGGCATGTTTCCACTCTTTCACCATCGGGGTGACCCTTTGAGGGGCTGTTGCTATTGTGCCCAGGTCTTTCCTACCAGGGAGCCCAGAACTGGTCAGTCCTCCAGGTGTGGCTTCATCAGTGCTGACCAAGGGACAAGGATCACCTCCCTTGGCCTGCTGGTAGCACTTCTGCTGCACCCAGGTCACCATTAGCTGTTTGTCCAGCCACAGCACCTTCATGGTTCGTATTCGACTCGGAGACCACCAGGACAGCCAGGTTCTTTTCTGCAAAGCTGCTTTCCATCTGGGTGGCTTGCAGCATGTGTTGGTGCCTTGGGTTGCTCCTCCCCTGGTGCAGGACTTTGCATTTCGCCCTGCTGAACTTCCTGAGGTTCCCATTAGCCCATTTCTCCAACCTCTACAGGTCCCTCTGGAGGCCAGTGTAACCTTTGGGTGGTGTTTTAGCAATTCCTTCTAGATCTGGTTTATCTGTAGACTTGCTGAGGTTACACCCTGCTCCATAATCTAGATCATTTGTGGAGATACTGGGCAGGAGTTGATACAGTATTGACCAATGGGGCACACTGCTGGTTGCTGGTCTCCAGCTGGATTTCATGTCACTGGTCACAAACCTCAGAACCTGACAACTCAGTTCGATTTTAGTGCACTTTCAGTCCATACTTCATCATCAGCTCCCTTATTATAAGCATGTTAGAAGTAACAGCGTTCAACAGTGTTACAAGCCTTACTGGAGTCCAGGCAGACACTATTTACTGCTCTCCATTTATAGAGCCAGTAATTTCATTGAAAGATGCTACCAAGTTGACTAAGCATAACTTCCCCATTACAAATCTGTGCTGACTACTCCAAGTTAACTTGTTTTTCATGTGTCTGGAAGTAGTTTCCAGCTTTAGTTATTCCATCACTTTCCCAGGGACTGAGATAAGGCTGACTAAACTGTATTCTTCTAGATTACTCTTACCCCCTTTTTCTCAAATCATGAGTTTAGAAGGCAAGATTTCTGTCTTACTGATCTGAGTGTGTTTGGACAAATGTAAGAATTGTATCCTCTTTGAGAGCAGTAGAACCTTGAGCACTGGAATTGTGAATATAATGTTCCTATGGTTGCTTAATTTTGGAGATCTGTGTTGGTATAGCTGACACTTTCCAATCTATCTGACTTAATGTTGTTTTCCTTCCAAAAATCTTTCCCAAAAGTAATCAGGAAGATCTACTGCTGCAGATGAATTATCTCCTTTATCCAGTGGGTTTTTTTTCTTTCTTTCTTTTTTTTTTAACATGTAGTCAGCAAAGCAAATAAAAATTCAAAGCACCAGTTCATTTCTAGCTAGAAGTACTAAATATCTGATAGTAAGCCAAGCTTATAGAGTATACTTTGTAGCTCTTTAGAAGTAAAAGCTGAAACATGTTTTTGTAGGTCTAATGATAAATTATGTTCTGGAGAAGAAAGTGAACAGAGAGCAAGGGAACCCTACTGCAACACAAGGCCAGACCTAATGAGACTTACTAGGAAAAGAGACTATCCTGAAGATAGTGAAAACAGGGAAGAAGACAACGCTGAGAGAAATGAACAAGAGTTTTTTGTGTTATTAAAAACAGGTGTATCAGGGGTAAGTGCTGATCATGTATTTTGAGCCAGTTATACCTCACTCCTTTTGCCTAAGTTCTTAGAAAGATAGCTGGCACAGAAATTCAGTATATGGCTGGAAAAGATTAATGTGATTATCTGTTTTTTTTTTTTAAATTCACTATTGGAAACTATATTGAACAAATGGAGTTAGAATTTAAAAACTGTGGAAATACTTAATATACACTGATGTCTTAAGTTCTGTGGTTTATACAATCAGAAATTTGCATTAAATTAAAACATGCTAACACTGTTAAAAAATAATTTACTGTTTGTTATTCATTGAACAGTGGAAAATAAGGCAGTTAACTAACTTCAGATACTACCGAAAATCTGTTGGTATACTTGGAAATGAAAATGAGTGTTAATATTAAGTTCAGACCTTCTTAAATTTGCTCAGCAGGCCTAACTTAGCCCAGACAAGTTCCATGTGTGTCTGATGCTGTGATAACTGAGTCAAGTTCATCTGGTTTTCCCTATTTTCTATATGGATGACTAAAAACTTCCAGTTAACTTATTATTTTAGCCAAATATCTATAGTTGACAGAACTGTGGTTGCTGATGTTTGTCTGGATATATGTTGAATAATATTTAAATACTTTTATAGAAAGTATGATAGTTTTTTCTTCCTACATTGTTCCCAAGGTAGAAAAAAAAAATCATTCCTGCAAATTGTTCTTTAAATTAATAGGTAATTTAAAAAAATGATTCATCTTTTCAGCTTCTAAAGAGTTGTTGCTTTTGATAAATTGAGCATGGTCTTGCTCTATTAACTACCAGCATCACTGGGAATTCAAGCATCACAGATAATACCAGTTAATGATACCTCTGCTATAGAGCCCAAAATTAAAGACAATGAGGAAGAATATGCTAAATTATCAGAGATGACAGCTGTGCACATTCTCAAGATCCTCAAACTAAGTTCTTTAAGTCACCAAAACCAGTTACAAATGCTTGGCACTTAGTATGGTAATAATTATCTCCTCTGTTCAGCAAAATTCCAGTAATACAGTGGAAGCTGGATCCTTCTCAGAAGCTACAAGGAAACACAGTTTTGCAGAGAATGTTGAAATATCTTGTAAGAGGATCAGACAGGACATTATACTGCTGTCTCCAGGCATATCATCAGAGAGTGAGAGTCAAGTAGAGCAAGATAATGATTCTCAGCTTTCTACCTCAAAGGAAAAGCATTCAGACAATCTCAAAAGGTAAAACAACTGTTTTGCTTTGTAAACCAAACTCAGTTGATTGATAATTATTTGCCATAGTTCTGCCATATGTTATGTGAGTGCCTGCAGCATGTCAGTTTTTGTGTCTTCCATCTGAACTTAGTAGATGTGTGCAGATACTTCTTTGTCTCTTGCTCTGCCTGTATTGTCACACAGTGAACACAGCCAGCACTCTCACCAATCCATCCCATGGTTTTAACAGAAATTCCTCATTTTATAGGGGAGGACTTGAGAGTATCCATATTTGGGGGCACAGGGATTGTGGGATTAACCTAAAGAGAAACTTTGTGCTGTAAATGTCCTCTGCTGCCATTTGCTTCCACTCCCCACCAGTTTACCAAGGAGGATATCTGGGGGAGGAAGCCTGTCATTACTTTTGATACTTAAAGTGGTTGCGTCCATGATTTTGAGGAAGGAAACTGTAGGTAACTGATTATTGAAGAGAATGCCATCTGAGAAACCAAAGCAGATAAGTAATTGTCATCTAAGAGTTTGTAAAGTTTCAGTTTGTAAACAATAGTCTAATCAATTAAATAGTTTGAGGCTTCTTCTTTATCAAAAGACAACTGGAAGTGTTCCCATTACTTAAAAAGTATGTGATTTCCACATCTCTCAAAATTAAAATGGTTTTATACTTTTCTAATCAAAGAATTGTGTATCTTGCAAGTTAGTTAAACTGTGACGATTTCCAGCATCCTGAAACTGCTTAATACATATTTGCAATCAGTACTTTATGTACACAGGAAGAAATCAAATTTCTGATAAAATGCATATTTGTCATTATTTAGTTAAGTAAATAGTTTGCATTGTTGGTCACAATGATAACTTTTTTTTAAAATTTAATTTATTTTGATTTGTAGTATCCCTCTCTTTGGAAGGTCTTGGATTTCATTGTTTTTATTCTGTACTTTAGAAGGCAGTTGAGGAGATCATCAAAACAGACAGCACTTCCAGAACATGTGTTGGAGCCAAGAACTTCTTCTGCCTCTGAATTTGGGGCTGATAGCAGTAAGAAGGGGAGTCAAAGGCAAGAAGCTAAACTGAGTGTTACCAGAGACAAAAGTTTGAAAACTACACAGAGAAGAAAATCTGGGAAGGAACCCAGAAGTTCAAAGATAACCTTTGTCACCCTCCGGGCTTCTCAGGAGGAGGATGAGGAGGAGGATGAGGAGGCAGATGACTTTGAGCTTGATGATGAAGATCAGTGCTTTGCATCAGAGGAAGTAAACAAGGCTCCAGTGTTTGTTCCTATAGGTCTTCGATCTCCAAAACCAATCGTTGTGCAGATACAGGAAACCATGGAGGAGGTATTGTGTAGTTGAGTTCTGCATATGTAATTTTATTCTGATTGTTTAAAAAGTTTTTATTCTGATTGTATCTCTGAGTATTTGGGTTTTATCCAAGTTCAAATTAAGAATGGTGCTGAGAGTAGTAGGGATGTTTCTTGGCACATACACTTGGTTTTGAACTTAACACTGCATCAGGTCTGCGGGTACTCATCAGTTTGTTTATTGGGATTGAATATAGACCCAGACTGATGTTCATCCTTGTTTTGAAGCCCAAGATGGATCAAATGGAGCACTTCACTTTCATACTTCAATGTTAGGAAATGAGGGTATGAGGAAAATGTTTCTGTATGTCATGTTCCCCTTGCCAAGAAACTTCTAACTGTCAGGTAGGCTGACTTGTCAGGTAGTAGCAGCCAGACACACACATCTGCTTGCTCACTCCATTTTCTTGTGTGACAAGGAGAAATCAGAAGGAGGGCAAGATTTCTCTATTGATATAAAGGCAGTTACATGCATGAAGGAAAATCTGTATGTAAACGTAAAGCAAAGTAAGGAATTTGTTTGCTGCTTTCCATTGTCTGGTTATTTCCTGGAAATCAGGGCTTGAGTCTGTTTACTTTGGAAAACAAATGCCCTAATCACAAATGGCCTCCTCTTCTCCCTTCTTTCCCTGAGCTTCTGTTGCCAAGTGTGTGTATCTTGCAAGAATGATACAGAATTCCCCTTTGATCAGTTTGAGTCAGCTGTCCTAGCTGTGTGCTCTCCTGACCTCTTGATTACCCCTGGCCTCCTTTCTGGGTAAAAGAATAGGAAAAAAACTTGTACATTGTGCAGGAATAGCAAAAACACTGGCGTGTTACCAACACTGTTGTAATTATAAGTCTGAAAGACAGCACTATGTGGGCTGGTATGAAGAAAGATAACTTCACCCCAGCCATGTCCAGTACAATCTTCACCCTTTATTTCATACCATTTGTATCATGCCTAGGTCTTAACACTATCCACTACAAGACATTTTTCTATTTTTTTCCCTGTCATAGCTACTTTCCATTCACTTCAGTGCTTTTTGCTTTCTAGTGCTTTTTTGCTTACTACTACTGCTAGTCCTCTTCCTCCCTTTGTCCATTGAAATCCTGCTTTTTATTGTTTCCTGAATTAATCACACTGTTTCTTTCTCCAGGTGAAACAGCAGAATAATTTAAAGCTCAGTCAAAAGACCAAGGGATCTCTAAAACAATAATGGGCAGCAAAGTTACTACATGGAAACTTTGGCTGAATCCTTGACTGAGATGTGGAATATATATTATGTGTGGGGATTACAATCAAGTTGCCTAGTTTAACATTGAGGAGACATAAGTACTAGTGAGGGATGTGCTTATGCACAGCTGTTGTAAAATTTAAACAGTTGAGTTGAAAGTCTGTGAAGTTGCAAGCTTTTGAGAGCAAACCAGACTGAGCAGTGTTTCTGTGAGACCTTCCCTGGAAGGGAAAGGAAAACATATTATAAACTTTCTGTCAAATTTCAAGTCCTCATTTCTGAAAATTTCAAATGTCTGAAGTGCTCAGTGAAAATACAGTACTGAAGAAGATTAAAAAATTAGGTAAAATGGTGAGTGACATGTGTCTGCATGTCCCCTATCTTGCTTTAGAAATAAGTCTAAACTGTTTTTCATCCTGAAGACTTAAAAAGCAGAAAAAGACTAAAAAGTAGGAAAACTCATTTGAGGTAAACAGTCACTATAAAAGATCTCAACTGCATAACTTAGTTTGGTGGAGAAATGAGTGACTAGAAACAAGGCCTTAGGTTGTCTGATGCTTCTACAGGTAGTAGTACCTGTTCTGCCTTCTGTTGATACCACTACTTGCTTCTCAAATCAGAAGGTACGATTTTTGTGAAGGATCCCTGTAGATGTTGAACATCTGCTAAGTATGTGAGGTTTGTAAAATTTTGCATTTGACAGATTTTCTTTTGCATCTGATGAACTGAAATACTTGTAAAATTACTTTTACAGCTGGAAATACCTGTGAATATATCAGATATGCAGGTGGCTACTGATCCTGAAAGTCTTTCTTGTGCTTCTATCCAACCAGTAGTACAGAGGGAAGAAAAAGGAAACACCTCAACAGCTGTAAGAATGTCTTTTGTTTATTTCATTGGTCATACAAAGCTATTTCAGCAGTCTCTTGTTGCCATGTCTGAATGTAACTGTGTAGCTTATAAGAGTGCTACCTGTCCTACACAGATGTGAGGCACTGCTGTGGGAAAACTATGTTAGTAAATATTGTTAGCCTTAAAACCAGGGTAACTTGTGGGCACAGAATTTACATGTAAGCATTAAATAAAAATTATGGAGTCACTTTTTATAAAGAACTTTGATATTGTTTTTCCTTGTATTTAAGGAAACAGCCATACGTGAGAATCCAGATGTGGACAAAGGTAGATATGAAACAATCTTGCTCATGTATTTGCTGTTAACTCACTACTGATATATACATTTCCTCCTTTCTTAAAATGTGTTTCCAAAGGTGCCACCATCTTGGCTGACAGGCTCAGCTGTGTCCTGCAGTGGGTCAGCTAGAACTGGCTGTGTCCGGGGCAGGCCCCCGCTGCCAAAACCTTGCCACCTGAATCCATTACACCATTAAAGGCTGTCATGTTGCTGCTCAGTGTTTTAACAGTAGATTGAATTTGCTGGATGAGAATGGCTGCTTGTCTACAAGCATTCTGATCCATAAATAAGGTTAATTTAAAAAAATATGTACTTCATTGTATTGGTGGTAGTGTCAGATAATTTTTGAATATGGGTAAGTGGATTTCTGGTTAATGTGCTTGTGACTTTTAATGTGTGTGAACAACTTCACAGGAATTAACGATGGAAGCACTGAAGCTGCTATGACTTTACTTGCAATGGGTGATCCAAATTTCCAGTTGAAAGCAAGCACTGAAGGTATGATCTGATTTATGGGACAAAGCCTTGCTCTCATGCTTTGTGGGTCCACCTAAGGAGGGATGGAGCAAGTGGCTGCAAAGCTCTTCCAGATGCTCCTGCATAGCAGGAAGTCAAGAATCTTTTATGCTTTTAGTCCTATTGCATTGTAACACATAGTGAGTCCAGCCAATGCAGTTTGGCTGGAAAGAGGCAGTCACCTTACTGAGTACTGCCAACTCTGTCACAGCAAGGAAGTTGTTTCTGTGATCTGTTTTACAAAGCACATACTTGAATTGATTTTGGCACATAAACTGGACAAAAGAAAGGGATTGAACTTAAATGACTGTCACTTTCAGTGATCTTTTCAGACCTTTAATGTGACGTGTAGCCTTTTTATTCTAATTAGATTGAACCTGAAATTACTTGGGTTTTTTTATGGATTTGGTGTAGCATTTATTATCTGCTTTCATTTGCTGAAAGTTAGTTTTTGTGTTCTTACTACAAAAAGCGTTCTGTTAGGGATTTATCTGGGATTTGAATCTGTGTCTTTGGAGAATGCAAACTTTGTTAAATGAAGCTTGAAGTTATATAACTTTATATACATGCCAAACCTGAATGTTTTAAATTAAGTTTTCCCTTTCTGTTTATTGTTACAACCAGAACAGACACATATGTCACCTGCTCAAAATGACTTGGACACAGCTGATAGCGCTGTAATTCATGTCTACTCCACAGAAAACAGAACTTCTAGTCAGTATTCACTTGCTTCAGACACTTCTATCAAGGAATTGCTGCCTTCTGAAGATGGAAGCAACATCAATATAGAGCATCAAATCACTGGCACGAGAATAGGTGTAGATCAATATTCAGAGATGGCTGCTATTGATACCAGGTTAAGTTACTACTTAATATTCTTTAGTGAGGGAGATTCTCTGGCACTGCTTACTTTTGCTAGGTTCTTTCAATCATTTTGATGGATTTGCAAGCAGTCTTGCTTTAGTAAAGGTTTCTCAGTTTATGTAATTTACTGTGTAATCTGCAAAAACTCCTTTTGTCTCTTTATTACTACTTTCATGAAGTGTTTGTATGTAATTTTTTGTATCTACTACCAGTTTTCTCTCATTAAATTAAGTTTACCCAGGGAACGGGGGAGAAAAAATACGCAAATAATGTACTGGATCACTTAATTATCAAGCTCTTTTTGCAAAGTTCTCTGCAGCTAATCAGACCAAGGCAAATTGCTTAAGTGTCACTCCTGCTGTGGGGGTGTAGATCAAAGATTTAGAGCCAAGGGATAGCAAGAAACCAGTTTATAGTGCATCATTATGGTTTTTAGTGATTGATCTTTCATAATTTTGCATTTGTGAATTACAAGACAGCTTAATGGGACACTTTTCCAGAGAAACATCTGCTGGTGATCATGCATTATTTCAAAGATTATTTAACTTCTTGATTGCTCAAACAAACTATGAGATTATACTCTGTGAAAAATCATCATCCAAGATGATTTATTTTGCCTCCAGGTTAATTACATTATTAAACCAGAACTTACTGCCATGTCATGTGTATTAGATTTCTGATCTTCTCTTGTTATGTAAACATTTCAATTTTTCTTTTTTTTTTCTTTTTTAATTCCTTTACAATAGAAACATACTAGTTTGCAGAATACTTGTCTATTTCAATTCACAGATGATTTTTTTTTTTTATCCTGTTGGATATCTTTCTGTTTTCTCTGCCAGTTGCAGCCTACATTTCAGGTCTTCATTATCTAATCTGCCCCATATATCTTATGTCTTCTCTTTACTAACTATTAAAAATCAAGGACTCCATGGATGCCATTTCTCCTTTTACTTGCAGTGGTAGCTCTTTGCCTGTGGTGAATAATATGAGACTGACAGGAGGTGGACACCTGGAGCCTGAGCCAGCCTCTGAACTATTGAGTTCCAATGAAAACTTAATGCAGGAGATACTTAGAGCAAATGTACTTGTGGAACAACTGGAACAAATTCAAACTGGTAAGCCTGTTTCTTATCCTAGGGCCCTGAAAATGGTTATTAAATAAATTCACATCTATTTATGAAATGAAACAAAGCTGAAAGTCTTCACTTTGCATTCATGTTCACGGATGATACATTGCCATTGTAACATAGGGTACCCATTTGTGATACAGTTTTATACATAAGTATACCTTTTAGTATAAAATTAAATTAAATTTGAGCAACAGTTTTTCCTGGAGGTATTAAATTACCTGGAAAGCACTTCAATTACTGGACTGCTAATTAGAGAAATACAGTCTAATACAGTGTACTTTTTTCTATTGTTTGTGTTTTCCTTTCATTAAAAGTAGAAGAGGAGGTAGAACTGCTTTTCTATTCTTAAAGCAGTTGCAGTAAAGGTAGTCTTCAAACTCCTAATTACCTTCATACCACTGGCAAAATAGAAAAGACAAGATAAGATATGTTTATGTGCCTTAATTATATAAGACACAAGTATACATGTGCACATTCATGTATATGTGTCTATATACAAAACTTTAAAATACGCAAGATTATATGTAAAAAGTAATAAAAATAAATATGTATATACACCTGCAGACTGAAAAGACGTGATTTTGATTTTTTTATTCTTATAAAACTTAGATCCTACAACCCTGAGGGGTAATGCAGAAATGCAGGTCAAACCAGAACCAATCAGACCAGCTGCAGATAATTTTTCAGTTCTTCATGACTTTGCAACTGGAAGTATGGAACTCACCAAGCAAGTAGACAAAACTGAGAGGTAGGAAAACTCATCATTTAATACTGGCTTTATTCCTACTATCTATTAAAATATGCAGCTGAAGTTCAGGTGTAGTATGCGACTGTAATGTAAACAGTGTGCTCACAGACACTGTGTATATTTATACAGATAGCGTACACTTTAGATTTCAGGTTTTTCTCCCTTGCATGTTGTGCTACAGCTTTTGGAGACAGAACGTTAACTTCTTGTTTTCTACTTCAGAACTTAGTAATTACCTTGCTGCTTAATTGTCTTTCACGAAACTGCAAGGAAACGTTAAAGAGTTGATTCATTTAGAAATGTAATGAGCTTATAATAAGGCTTCCTGCTTGGTTGTACTTTCAGTAGGAATGTCTCCATTAGTGGAGTTAAAGAGGCTTTTCCCTGAAATTCTTCATTTGTTTGAAGACTTTATATTCTGTTTAGTACAATGATGTAGTTTTTAAACAGGTGGTTTGTTTCTCTGCAATTACGTATGATTCATATTAAATACATTGTAAAACAGAATTTAGCATTTTCATTTGGTTTCAAATCAACTGGATATATACCTTGCAGAACAGAAAAGCAGATAAGAGATGCTTGTGGAAATTCAGGAGATTTAAGACATTTAAGTGCATCACCAAAACCTGAAAAATCACGCCTTGGACTAGAAGATTGTCCAAATCCAAGTTCCATGGATGAATTGTCTGAGCAAAGTCCTTGTCCTCTTGAGCACCATATATGTACAGTCAACTTTACTCAGGTAAAGAACAAAAACTTAATTACAGTCCAGAAGTGCCCAGATTTCGAAATTAAGTAACGAAAGACATTTTCAGTGCAAATGTACTCACCAGTTTTAAAGTCCTGGTACTTAAGCTGGCAAATTGTAGCAGCATATATGGTGCTAAGTTGCTGCTACCTTCTGAAAGTGTCTCCAATAGGAAGAGTTTGGGTAGGCGGACACACAGCTACACATTCAAGCACAGCAGCCATGGATAGCTGGAGAAAATTGACGAGTGAAAAGACAAGAAGGGTCTTTGCATGGAGTTCCAGTGGGGATTATTACATCCACATGCCAAAAGGGTCCAGGGACAAAGACAAAAGTATCCTGAGAGTCTAGGAATATATAGAGGTGTAAGGGGGTGGATCAGAGGGTCAGGGTCCAATAGGGATTAGGCAAAGTGGTGCATAGAAGGGGGTAGGGTGGGGGAGAACCAATGAGATAACAGGGGCAGAGGATTGCACCAAAAGAGGACCAGTGGAGAAACAGGGAAGGAGGAACATTCTAGGGAAGGTATAAGATGAACAGAGGCAGAACTAGGATGATAACAACTTGGGGAACCAATGGAATATCAAACCTTAAGAACTATTTACATGTGTTTGCAAAGATTTGTGAGAGAGAGGCCTCTCTTACTCCAGTCTCAGGAGGCACTAATTCTTATTTCCTTTCCAAGATTGGGTTATGGGGATTTTCTTTGCATTATGCCTTGGATGCTTCCCTCCATGCCAGCACTACTCCTGAGCAACTTTCTTTTTAGCAGGAGCATATCCAAACAATCTTTCGGACAAATTTAATCTTTGCAAATTCTGTTTAGAGCATTTCAGTAATAAGTGATATGCATTAGCAAAATTGTGAGGAATTTTTGAGAAGTCTTGATGGAAGAAGTTATCTAGGATTTGTGTACCCATTCAGTGTGACCTCTTACTGTTCTATTTGTTTACATTTAAATGAAGTTAAAATGTTCCTGCTTGGATGGAGCATGTTCATTGTCACTTTCATTTGCTTTGTTTAAAACAAACTGCATCCTTTGTTATGCTGTTTCTCATTTATTTTAAAATAAGATCTACACGTGCATATTAATATATGACACACAATTTTTTCATATTTTTACATATATCTGTATAATTTATATCATCATCTTGTATGTTGTCAAGGACAAACAATATGTCTCTCACATCCATTTCTTTGCAGTGGTTTGTGCATCTGTGTTCTAGTATAAATGAGAGTTACCTTATTTCTTCATGAGAGAAAGGTTCATTTGCAGTTCCCTCAGTGTTTCTAGTGTTGTCTGAGATCAGCGAGTGCATAGTTACAGTGGAACAGCTGATACATAAAAGCTTGATTCCCAAGTGCAGCAGGTTGCTGTGTCAAGGCTGATTTCATACTAGGACAACATGCAAGAATGATGCTGCTCTTACAGGCCTGGCAAAGAGTATGAGAAAAGACAGCTTACAGTAGATTATTCCTGGTTTTATCAAAGGGACAAGCCATAGAAGGGAAGGGATAAATGAGCTGTAGAGCCTGGTGTTATTCTTTGGCACTCAGTGGTTTGTTAAGGGTTGTAGGAATCTGCTTCCTTAGTCCCACTGAACAATTTATAGTGTGAGTCATTTCTGACAGAGTTATGCTGTAGGAAGTATAAATTTATTTTGACAAACCATCAATACAGACAACAAGCTGCATATAAATTTTCTATTTCCCCAATGTTTCTTGTCCTTGATAGGCTAATACTCTTCAGCCTAGAACAGCTAAAAGTGAAATAATGATTATGTGGCTGGATTTTTTGGCTCTTCAGCATTTGACATGCTTTGTTTCTTCCTGTTTCCTAGAGTGATTTCCCACATTTATTAAGTTGTTTTATTTCAACTGTGTTGTTTCTAGAATGAAGCTTGTACTCAGGATGCTCAACAACAGTGTGTAAGCAGCACAGAAGAAACTTCAGGTATAATGTGCTAATATTCAACATTAGCAAAAGCCCACATTTGTGTATCTTGCAGTTACTAAAAGATTAACTAAAACCCTAAAATTTTAATTTAAAAAAATTTAAATTTTCATTGACATGATTAATCAATCTATTTGATTAACACGAATAATGATCCATGGCATAGTGACATTCCCCATATTACCCTCTTGTCTTTACATTACATTAACAGAAACTAGACTTGGAAACTATATGAATAGTCCTTCATTAAGTTTAAGTATCAGTGGAAGGAAACTTGTTCTCTTTGCCCTGTTGTGAGCTCCTACTGCTTACCTTGTGGTAGGTATAGCAGTTTTTAGAGCCCTTTATGCACCTCTGACTCACCCATCAAAAACTGAACACAACAGAGGGAGAGAAACTGTTTAGTTTTCCTCTGGCTTAGTGAGTTATAGTTGCTCCTGAGGTTACCAAGTGAATGCTGTTGTCAGAGTTGTGTGAGTAGGAGGGCTGTACTGTGCAAGTGTGGAGCAGGAGGGAAAGAAGAAGAGAAAAACTGTAAGACAATCAATCTTCCTTCTTTAGCTGTACTGTGTCAACAGATTAATGCCTAACTGATCAGGTGTGATGAAAGTTACGAAGGTGATGTCTGCTCTTCCCTAGAACAAATTGAAATGGTTGGTTTGGAACCACTACTTGTCTAATATATGGGATAGTAACAGTGATGGAAATCCAGAATACTTACTTTACATGGAAACTGCAGTCCAAAGCTATAACTCATGAGCTTGTGAAAATGATTGGGCTAATACTTCTTCTTAGACACTTGTTACTATGCTCTACTATTGCAAGAATCTTGGGATGAAGCATCTTAAACCATGTTCAATTAGATGAAGAATCCAAGAAAATTGAGGTTGGAATAACAGCTTTACATCATTGAGAGCTGGCTTAAATAATGGTGTACCATTGTTGTTTTCCATCTTTTGAAAACTTTACAAATGTTTGCTCCTTAAATTCTAACAGATGGCAGCTGGCAGATCTGTTAATGTTTATTTGTTGATTAAATTATCTATATTTTTCATCTATTAAATTCAAGACTATGTTTCTCAGTTTGGCTGAGTGTTCAGTGTTGGCTGTTTTGCCAATCTGCAGTGAGGGGAAAAGTTCTGTGCTTACCTTCAAAACAGCAGACATCTACCATTTAAAGAAGTAACTCTTAATACCTGATGGTTGCAATTAAAGACAGAGAACCATTTGACCATCATGACATAATTTTAATTAAACTGCAAATTGCTCTTTAATGCTAGAACACCCATTTAAAATTTTCATCATTACTTGGCATTTTTAATATTCCTCATTCTGAATAGTAATTAGTATTCCTCTGCAGTGAATAAGCGCTAGGAGATGATGATGTGTATCTCATCTGAAAAGACAGGAAGCTTATTGTCTGAAGAATATACCCAGTGCCTTTCTCCATGGAGAAATGATTGCCTGAAATTTCAGTACTCCATGCAGGGAGGACATGAAGAGAACAGCATAATATTTGATTAATAGCTTTTTGTTGTTTATTTCTCTGAAAAAAATATAGTGAATGATGATCACAGATGTCCCGAGGAAGAACAGACATTCATTTTAACATTGGTGGAAATCCCAGCTGACGCAAAAGAGTTTGATGTATCTGCTATGGTGGAACAAACTTCAGAACCAGTACTACCAGCCCCAATATTTATCAGCTCAATAAATGCAAATGAAACAACTGTGACTGAAGTGGAGAGGTAAATGCTTTATTTTTTATCAAAGTGAAATACTTCATGTGTACCTTGATTGTTCTCTGGATGTGCAGTACAGATTAGAACTTCTTAAAAGAAGGAATGCAAGAGGAAGGAATTTTGATGAATTGCTTAGAGAATTAAGAAAGTAAAAAAAAAAATCTAATCTGATTTGAGGAAGATTCCCTAGGTGTTTTAAATTTAGTGTTTTAGTTAGCTGGGATTTTGGTGTCACCTTAATTCTGATTTACCCTTTGGAACAAGTCTTCCTTTTTAGCAGAAGTTATTTGCCCAGCTTGCGCCTTATTTTGCTTTGTGGGAACTTAAAATGCAAAGCAATTGAAATGAAAAAATCTAAGCATGTTTGCATTTTTACAGTACTTTTAACAGTTTTGTAGAGTAGCTGCTTATTAATTGCTTTTCCAGATTTTTGATGTAGATGGTCTTCTGGAAAACATAAGTAGTAGATATAAATTCTTTTATCATTCTCTTGAGTTTGCTTTGTTCAAAAGACAGACAAAATTAAAACACTAATTAATTACTCCAAAGAATAATGGCTTGGTTTGTCTACTGCTATCTGAAAGGGTTTGATTTTCTTTTACAAAGAGCACTTCTGAATGCAGTGTAACGAAATTTTTATATCAACATTACAGTTGAAGTAAACCTCTTAGTCTGGAGGAAAAAAAAAAGTCAAAGGAGAAAGACATTATGAAAAAATGGAATTGTATACTAATGTAAGTCCTCGGATCATAACTAGAGATGTGATACAATTCCACATGATTGTGGAGAATCTTGCCCTGTGATATCAGATGCTGATACCATTCCTCATTTGAAAGGAGAGGTCTTTGAGTGAATGTTGGCTACACAGTGTAGGAATTTTAACTCCTCTGGAATTACTGATGATAAACAGAATTGCTGACAGGCAGAGTTAGAGTGCGTGTTGTGTCTTGCTGTTCCTGTACTGCTTACCATATTTTCTTAGTTGCTACTGCTTCTCTGTATGTCTTATATTTGTCAGTACGTCTTTTTGTATCATACACCTTGTAGGGGGTTCAACTGTGCAGATGAATAATACTGTATTTTAGCATTTTCTGGGGCAGTTAATAAGTTGCATATTTTTGCATTGTATGAAAAGACCAAGTGGATTTCAAACAGAACAGCTAAATTACATTCAATATGACTAGAAAAACTAACTCCAGATAGCACAACAAATTGTTTCTTGGTAGTAAATGGTACATTTGAAGTTAATATTGACATTAAGCAAGAAAGAGTATCACCATAGATTTATGTGTAATTTCCATACAGAAACCTTACACAAAGTAAATTTTGGCTTCTTGTACTGTCACAATAATGTCTCTATATTTATATTTATATAAACAGTGTTGGATCCTTGACAACTGCAGCTGATGAAGTTGCTGCACCTTTAAACAGCAGTATGGAAATGAAACAGCTCGAGAGTGCAGTAGACCCTGTTCCAAAGTTGCAGACAGCTCAAAAACGGTTGGCTGCTGAGCTTGAAGAGAATGATTTTCCTCCTTCCAAGAAAATTCCATCTACTGTTGCAGTGGAAGATAACTTAGAAACCACTTACAAGGTGAGATCAAGATTTGGTGAGTTTTCATGCATGGGTTAAATGCACAACACATAATAGAACATGTTAATTTTGTTTAGTTTTTAATGGTGCTACTAGCTTAAGTATGTACTGCCTATACAACTTAAAAGGAAAATCAACACCTATATATAGTTTGGTTTTAATTTTTAAATCTTCAGCAGATTTTAGGTGTTTATTTATTATTAGGGCTTTTTTGAGAAACTGTAGGCTCTCAGGTTTTTTAAAATTAGACTTTCTAGTGGACAGACTGGTACTATGTCGTACATGGCTCATTCTGCATCGCCCTTATGACAACAGCACTGCAGCAGAGGAAACTCTGGAGGTATATTTTGTGACTGGCAGGATGTCCAGGTTCACCAAATGTTGTTTTGAATCTGCATTGTGTCTGTTACATGAAGAAGCTATTAGATAGGAATGTTCCTGTTGATTCTTAACATAGCAGGTAATAGTTTAAAAGAGCAATCTGCCAGTGAAAACAAGCCACCATCTTTCCAGCTGCCTTCTGTGCTTTCTTTACAATATGATCAAGTTTGTGGCAGCAACTACCATTGATCTTTTTAAGTGGGCTAAGATTGTATAGTGTACCTTTGTGTAGGTGTCGTGGTTTTAAAGCAGTAATTAAAGAATTACCAGAAAACTTACTTATTTTTTGCTGTGAGATATGGATTAGAACAAGAGCAAAACAGGCTTAAAACTTAAAAGGAATAAAGGAAGTTTATTAACAAAACTGTAAGAATAAGAACACCAGAATAAACTTCCAGAAAACTCCTTTATCCTCCACTACCTAACCATTTCCTTGTTCGCATGACAACATAAAGACAAAAAACTTTGGAACTTTGGTGTTTAAAACAGTCCCAATTCCTGCTAGAGTCTTTTCATCAGCCTTCATAGAGAAACAGATGTCTTCTGTTAATCTATGGAGTTTCTCACAAGAAAACTATTTTTGTTACAGCTTTCTGTTTCTCTGATGCCAGCTGCCCGGAAATCTGTCATCAGATTTTCTCCTCCCATTTCACATCACTCTGAGGTGTGTATGGGTCAAATGAGTCTAGGGATGTCATTTTTAAGGATGAGTTATTCAAAGGCAAAAGTTCTCTTATCTGTCTCTGTGAGCCTCCCTGGAAAACAGAAATTTTCTCATTGCCTCTCAAGGCTTCAAATCTTCAATTATTACTTATCCCCCCTCTGTTCCAGCACCTCACTGTATCACAGTTACTCTACCTTTCGCTCAAAATCCATACTTTGAACACTCTATTCCTCCCAATATACTCTGTCATGAATTAAAGGAGTTTTTTCAGAACACTATTGTCCATCTCCATAGCTTTAACAGAAAAATATTTCAGCTTAATTCAAACATCTCCTTACTCTCTACCTCTTCTGAAGCTTAATTCTTTTCTTTACTGTCTCTGATAGTTTGTACAGTCTCTTTACATGTTGATTACTCTCTTTTTCTTTCTCTGGAAAAAAAGGATTAATCTGCAAGTCTCATCTGGGTAATGAAAAGGTTAAAATCTTGCCCAGGCTTTGTAGATAGTTCTGTGATCTCTGCCAGAGCAGGAGCTGGAGCTGTCTGCGATGGAAGATCCTTCATGGCTGCTCTGGACTGCCGCAGGTCCAGAGCTTTTTTTTTCTTTCTTTACTCGGCAATCTCTGGTGAATTCAGTCACAGCAAAAACTGCAGCCGAGCCCGGGACTTGCCTGGCCTGGCCAGAGCCCAGGGCAAGCCCCGCAGGCCCCATCTCCTGGCCGGGAGCCGCTGGGCCCAACCCAGCCCGGGCCTTATGGCCGGGCAGGGAACGGGAAGCCAGAGCTCTGTTACCTTTCACAGCCAGAAACAAAGAGACAAAGAAATTCCCAGGCTTAGGTCTTAAAGTGGTGTTCACAAGTTGATCTCACTTTTCAATGGTTAAAACTGCTGTCAATTCTTAGAAATGCCCAGCTGTCGGCTAGGAAAGAAACTCTCCCATCAGCCTCCAGAGGTTTTAACTTCCTTAGGTGTCTCTCTTCGTTTTCTTAAATGCCAATCTATCACAGTAGGAATGGGTGATTATTCCCCACATGATTTAGAGGGCTTTTCTAGGAAGGGATGGATAACACTCTTCTTCCTTCTTTGATCTTTTTTCTCAATATCCTTGTCTTGAGTACTTTGTCATAAGAACACCTTGAAAAGCCTGCTCAGGAAATGAGTTAAGTGATGAATGATTTCTTCTGTATCAGTCATGCTCTTAGAACTGTGCATGCATGATACAAGTTTATCAACTTCGTTGTCTCCTCTGTATTGAGAGCAATAAAAAAACTTCTTTCTTTCTTTTTTAAATACAGGGTTATTCAATTAAATCCACAGATGTGCCAGTGGTAACTTCTGGTAGGTACACTTAAATTTGTAAACCAAAGTGTAATGAATGTAAACACATCACAACTTAATACTGGTTGTCATGGTAAATAGTTCTGTCTGAGGCCATCTAATACAAAAGTAGAAACAAATTTTCCTGGTACTATATTAATACCACCATTCCATGCTTTCTGCTATAAATTAGGTGTGCTGAATTACGTAAATGTTGTTAATATAATAATGGTTCTAAAAGCATTGCTGTAGCTAGTTTATTGGTGAAATTTGAGAGGGATTTTTTGACTAAACATATAATCTTCTCTTAAGCAAATATTTCCACCTGTTAAAGAGCACTGATCATCAAAAGTATTAAGTGGCATTTTAACCGCACTGCCCAAATAGTTTATTTTGTTTTGAATTTTTACTAAAAAAGTATGTAATTGTTTAGGAGCTTAATCTGCCTCTGAAGAAACAGAGAAAAAAGCAGAACTACTGACAATGCAGTCTTCATTGATCTGAGCCTGTGAAGGGCTTGGTGAACTATAATTTTGGCTCTATAAAAGACTGCTAAGGGAAGTTGTAGAAGCTTAAACAGTTAGGTGACTAGACTAAGTTCTGTGGTTTACTGTAAAGGATGAGGGGAGAAGAGTGTGCTATAAAATTTAAAACTACACTTCTACCAGCTTTTCCCCATAACATCTGTATGATCTTACAGGCTTTAAAAGTAGACCATGAACTTTTAATTCGTGGTGGTGACATGAAAATAAATGGACAAACAAAACTAAAGAAAAATTCAGCCCTTCTGTTGAAATGGTGCAGTCCATTTTAATATGCATTTTTTGGCTCTTGTGTTATCACTGAAGTCTCAACTCCTTTTACAGACGATCCTTTTCAAAAAACAGAGTCTTCAACAAAGGAGGAAGTACTTACTTCTGTGTTGGTGTCTCAGTCTATCTCACAAATGGCTGAGAGAAGCCATCTTGAGACTTTGGAGATGTTAGGGAAAGCATCACTTGAGAATCCAGCATTGATAAAGGAAGAGGAGGTTATGTCTAGATTAACCTCCAGCAGAGAATCAGAAATGAGTGAACAAGAAATGCAGGAGAATGTGCATGAATCTGCACAGTTGGAACATACTGGAAGCCCAGCATCATCGTCAAAAACTCCATTACTCAGGTATATGATAATTTCAATAATGTTTTGTCAGCTTGTTCTGTAAAAAACATGTTTCTGTATTGACATTGTTTCAGTATCAGTACCATTGTTTGTGACCTGCATAGCTAAGTATCTATACAGTATTTATAATCTTCTGCAAATCAGAAAGGATCAAACTGTCTGCTTTAAAATCTGCATTATTTTACTCATTAGATGAGTAAAACAACTGGAGGGCACTACTTATGTATTGCATGTCCAGTTAGACATGGTAGATGCCTCTTGTCAGGCAGACATCCATTGACTGTTGATAGAAACTTCGCATAATTTCTTGTTTTCCACAGAAAAGTCTCATATTATGAGATATATACCCATCCACTTGTTTTGGTGTTTGTCCTGACAGTGAAATTTATTATTGGTACAGTACTGAGTGCACTGAATTTTTAGGACTAACTTAAGTAATTTCTCCAAAGGAGTTTCAATCTTGGCAGCTCAGAGGATATTACGCTTATGTATCTGTTGATTTTTTAAATACACCTTTCTATACTGTTTGTTTAAATGTTTTGAGTTCCTCCTCTCTGTTGCTCCTATGCTCAATTATTTTGATGGTAATGCTCCACTGGCCTCATCTGTCATTTGCTTTCTCTTTATGCTTGTGTGAGTGCCAATACTGGCTATTTATACTTGGGGCATCCACAGCAATTGGATAGTGATGCATTAACATCAGAATCCTTGCCTTAAAGTTTACTTTCTAATTTGTAAACTTAACAACATGAAAAGTTAATGCTGTGTACCTCCCTCTGTGCCATGACTTCTGTAAGCTCACTGGTCTGGGTTTGATGCTGTAAGTAGGCTAAAACCCTGCAGCAGGTAAACTGCTATAGCCCCATCCGTGGGGATCAGGTTTTACATTGGTTACATGAAAGATGCTCAGAATTTTCAGTTTGTTCTTTAGGAGTCTGTCTCCATACTTCTTGGAGCCACTCTCTAAAAGTGGTAGTTTGTTACATACAGGCTGTGGATTAGAAGCAAATAATAGGTTCCTGTTCTCAGAGTTAAAAATTGTCAAGAATCTCTGTGACAGTGCAGGATATTCAGTAATATGAAAGCTTTTCTCAGAATGACTTTTTGGTTTTTTTCCTTAGATTTTTATATGTCCTGTGAGTGTGTTTGTTTCCTGTGTAATTATTTCCTGCAATACTATTTATATCTTCCTTTTATGAGGCAATCATATGACATCCTGACTGTATTTGTTTTGAACAGGGGTGGACGAAAACCGTTGGGATTTTTATCTTTAATTTGCAAAAAAAGTAATTCTGAATCGGCAGAAGATACCAAAGGGAATAGAGGGAAGCTCCAAAAGCCTCGAATTGTGACTCCAAAACGAAGTCTAAAGAAACCCACGCCATCCACTAATGATGACAGGGAATCTTGTTCCTTTCCATCTAGTTCATCATCTGTGGAGCAGGAGCATGTAGCTGCTGATGCTGCAGTTACGGTATGATTTTACTGTTGAACACCCATGCATTTCTGAGGTGTGAAGAACAGAGAATTAATTGTTTCAGGAGTGGGTAGATGGGTATGCAGCATTCATGTTTTGAGAGCGGGATCTGCTCTGGTTGACAAATTCTGATTTGTGCGTGTGTAGGACACTTGTAAGGGAATTAAGCTGAATTTTCTCTGTGTGGATATCTATTTATTTCTCATTTTCAGTCAACTCTGGTTTTTTTTTTCACCTTTGGCAAAAACTTTCTGCATAAATAAGATACCTTTACAAAAAGCTTATGTGCATGTATATATATGTAAATATATTTACACATACAATGAAAACTGTTAAGAGCAACCTTTGCTACTTTTATCAGGTTCCAAGTAACGACTCGTCTGAGAAGACACGTCTCTGTGCTAAAGATCAAGAGAAGGAAGGAGAGCCAACCAAAATCTCTGAGTACTTTTTTAGTGACATATTTATGGAAGTGGATGATTCAGAATAGCAAATAGGTTTTATAAAAACCTAGGATCACAGAATATACTGCAACAAGAAAAGAGTATTCTAAAAGTTCCAGTTTGTTCTGATATTAATTTTGCCACACTTACTATCAACTAATTACTCTTGTTAATTAATGCTGTGAAGATGAAGTGGATTCTTTCTGAAGCAACCCCGGGCACTTCCAAAATGCTGACATTGTCTAAATCACTACAGTGATGTCATTGGACCAGGCTACTGACTGCTGGCTTATGGTTTCATTTGTTTAGACACTGATAGTGGGTGCATGACTATCCTGTCATGCAGTGCATGAAAAGTGCAATGAAATAATGTTTAATCTTGCAACAAGTATCCTTTTCCATTTTAATGCTAAAGCTTTTTGGTACTGAATATTCAAATTCTTTACTTCTTTTTGTGAAGTATGTTACGTTAGAAGGAGGAATGAACCTTTTGGGTATAATGTATTATCTGAAGATCAGAATGAAAATACTGGAAGTAGTGTAGTAAGTACATACGTACATATGTCAAGCACTGCTTGTATTTTTATTAGAATCTCCAAATTATGTATTTTTGTAAGAGTTTTTAAACTACATAATTAAAAGATCCTAACCTGAAAAGCCCAATAGGATTGGTTCCTTAAAATATGTTGAAAACTCAAAAATTGAGTTTTCAACAGAGTTAGAAGATGATAACACTCTGATGAGGTTATTATTTGCAAACTTTTTTATCACTTGGAGGAAGAGATTGATGTTTCTTAGTATAAATCCTTATTTTCTTCTAAATTGGAAAACAAAGCTATAGATACAGTTTCTTTTCCTTGTTTTTACATGCAGTTGTTTGTATATTTTCTGACTTCCTTGGTTAGCCTTGTGCAAAGTAGCACAAAGAGACTTGATTTAAACCATGATTATACAATGTCACTTTCGAGGATTTGCTGCTTTGAAGCAGTTGAATTAAAATAGTTTTCTCATGTTGCATGTCTGCTTGTACTGTAACTTGGTATAAAATTCTGGTGTAGCTTTAGATTTGTAGTCTAAGTTTTTACTTACCTCATCAAAAAATTTGTCATCATGAGGTAATTAGGTTTATGCACTCTCAAAGTCAGGTGGTCACTGATGAAAGGTTCAATATTTAGTCTGAAACTCCTGCTTGCATGAGCTTGAGTAGTCTTAAAATTTTTCATGTTACTTCACATTTGCAGGTACTTCCACAAAATGATTTATTATGAAGTTGAAACTGATGTTAAATGATATTGTTAATGCTCTTCAGAAACCTATCATCAGGTTTGAACTGGGTAATCCTTTAATGGCAGGTAAATAATATAAACATGTAGTTAATTTTGAAATAGTTGAAGAAGTTTGAGAGTGTTTTTCTTTTCAGAAGTTCTTGGCAAGGCTTCAGAAGGAATCTTTAAAATTTTGTCAGAGAGGAGAAATACAGAAAAAAGCTACTGTTACTGCAAACTGATATGTTAGCTGGCCTCAGCCAATGAAATGTCACTAGCAGCAGTATTCTTTGAGGTGATGGAAAAGCAACTAACGGTCCCAGTGTAGAGTAATTTACTTGAAAGCATTACTGATCAACCCACATCACCTCCCAAAAAACCCTCTAAAACACCAACAGTTTCTGTTCAGATGGTATCTTGTGCTTTGCCTAATCCGTTTAACTTGAAATGTTTATCTAAGTATTGTTTTACTGTAAACATTATGAAAGAGATTAATGTATACATGTAACTCTATGTATTGTATATCTTGTAGATACTAAGTATGCAAGTGTTTACTTCCTGAATAGGTGTGGCATGTTTATATCACTTGCACTCATAGAGCCTAAAAATAGATTATTGGGGAGTGGCTATGAAATAATTGCTGTGAGTACCTTCTGAGTGAGTTCTGAGGGGATAATCATTCTGCATTTAGTTGCATACATTTTAGCTTGCATTCATGTTACAAGGGGGAAAAAATTAACTACTTCATTACTAAGATTTATGGTGCCTTATCCACATTGTTAATTGGGGCTATACTTTCTCTTTCCTTGCAGCAAATTACATGCACTTTGTTAGAGGTTTTTTTTTTTTAAGAGCAAATTTAATTTTAATAGAAATAAGACAGTTTTGTGTTTTGTTTTGTGAAGTTTTATAATGATGAAGGATTTAAGAAAATATGTTGAAATCGCCATGTGTATGAGTAGCATTTTTACAAAGATGTGGCATAAAACTGCTTTGCTCAGAGTTGTCTGACACCCTGTATCATCACATATAAGTTTTCTGTGTCAAAGGCGGTAGTCCGATTCTGTATGTAAATTATGTGAATAAATTATTTTCTTCTACCTGTGTTTCTATTTCTTAAACTGTCAGTTCCAGTTTTTAAATACTTGTAAGTACACGAAGCTAATAAGTGTGAAATAAGGAAAGGCTGAAGTTGGGCTGCACCCAGACCTGCTGGTTACAGGCTGAGCGTGGTTTAACAGGGGCGTTGCATTGTTCCCTGGTTTTGTTTTAGAATGGAGCTTAATTTACTTGTTATCAGGCTCCCCGGAGTTAACTCTCCCTAAAGACAAAGGCTTCGACTTAAAAAATGCAAACCTGGAATGCTGAAGAATAGCGAAGTTCTCGCGCAAGGGAGAAACTCGACCAAACATCGTTTGGGTTTTAAAAAGATCTGCCCCTATTACTGTATGACAAGTTTCTAAAGAAGGGCAAGGGTTTTCCTAGGCTGCACAAGCATGTAACCTTGCGTGAAATGTGGGGCGTCCCAACACAATTCTTCCGAAGGGCGTTCTGCAGCATTAGCTTGTCCGGGGGACCCGACGAGGACTCCGCGGCCGGGCCCGGCCCCGCCGTGCCCATTGGCTGCTCCGAGGGGAGTGGCGGCGGCGGCGGCCTGGGACGGCCGCCTCGCCTCGGCTTGCTCGCCTCGGCCCGCTCGGCTCGGCCCGGCCAGGCCCGGCCATGCTGCTGGGTGTCCCGCGGCTCCCGGGCCGCTGCCTGGGGCTGCTGCGCCCGCTGCTCGCCCGCGGGTACCGCGGCGAGGCGGTGGCGGCCGTGGGGTCGCGGCCCGACGCGGGCTCCGCGCTCTACCAGGTAGGGCGGGGCGGGGGCGGCAGGGCCCGGGGCGGCGCGGGCCGCAGCGGCGCCGTGGAGGAACCGGAGCCGCGGGGCACGCGGGTCCTGACGAACATGTGCCCGCTCCCGGGCCCGCCCCGCTCCCGAGCGCCCAGGCCTGTCCATTTCTGCGGACTGAGCCTACACATAGCGTGTGAAAACAACGTGGGTTGGTGCAGTCGTCTGCCTCGTCATGGATATTTTTACTTTTAAATCAGGACGCCAGCACTTGCTGCATTTCTGGCTGATCGATACTGTGCTAAGGAGGTGGAGGCGGGGATTGTAGACAGTGGAAGATGGAGCCCGATGATTTCAAAGTTGGATGTTTCCTTGTGTTTGCAAATTGATTCCCGAGTTTAAAACAGGTGGAATAGCCGTACAGAGTCGTGGGCTTGCTTCCAAAACCATCATCTTTTGGGAAGGAGAGCTAGGTGTAATTTCAGTTGTCTTTGCGAAGAGAGAGCAGTACTTGCATCTGGTGTAGATTTCTTTTTAATGGCGCATTATTAATGCCGTCATATTAAAAAGTCATTTTTACAGTTAGGCTGAGAACAACATGGCTTTAGGTGTGGGTCAAGGCTCGTAGGAGAGCATGTGATTGTTTTCATATTTGTTCACGTAAAATATAAAACAGTGCATGAAGCAACAACATGTATTCTTACTGAGAAAGATCCAGTGGTTCTGTGTTTGGTTCTGTGCTTTGTTTTGAAGAAACTAAATTTGGGACAGAAATTAGGTGACTGAAGCTTCTGTGTATTCTCAGAATTTGTCCATATGTATATATATGTATATATACATACAGCACTTGTGTATGTGAAGTGTGTGTATGTATGTGTATACATTTATATTTTGTATAAAAATGGTAGTATTTTAATAAGGGTGTTCACTCATCTAAGCTGTCCCCAGATTCACAGTTATGTCTGGGCACCTTTCACCCTCAAAAGAAAAGCAGGGCTTGGTAAAATGGCTAATAGTGTTTGTATTTGGTAGAAATAATTTATGGAACGCTCCAAGTGCAAGCACTGATTTACAAACACAAAGAGTTGAGGTCCCTGCTGTGAGGCACTTAACCGTCTGAAAAAAAAAGTAGTACAGGGAATAGCAGTGCAAACACAAGAAGACATTATGATACATGATGAAGGTCTTGCCTTCTTTGGCCAATGTCTACCTTTCTGGCTGTGAATTCAGCTAGACAGGCTGGCTTTCATGATGCAGACTGTCTCTTGAACCAGATAGGCAAAAAGGTAATTTAAAAGTGAGTGAGTCTAAATTCTGGAAAATGAAAGTAAGTCTCTTTGAAGATTTCAGGGACTAGCTGTTACATCCACTTCGGTGATGTAGCAGGAATTCATGTAGCTTGCGCAGTAACTGTAGGACTAATCTGCAGAGTTACTAATTTTGCATTAAAATTTGTATAAATCCTCATATTATTAACAGCAGAATTTTACACAACTTGCTGGTGTGTGATGGACCAGCATCCAGAAAAAAACTTGGTTGCCAGTTCACTGGCACTTTTCTTTATTATTTAATGACAATAACAAAGAGCCCGCAAATACATGGTTTAACTAGGACATTTATTTCTGGGAGTGGTCCTTTATGCATTTGGAATTATTTTAAAACATCCTTACTTCTCTTTGGTAAACTATAACAGTGTTCTATTCTGGTTTAAGGCATGAAAGATCATGATAGAAGTGAATTTAAGCAACTCAGATGTTTTTATGCAGTATTTTTTATAGTTTATCTAAAATTTTCTTTCACAGGTTTTTCTTGTAGCTAAACTAGCTACTAACTGAGTCAAAATCTAATGAAAAAGTCTAAGATTGTGATTACTGTTCCTATGTTAATATCTTCTGTGTTTTTATCTGCTTTTTTTTTCCTTGTTTTTCCTGTTAAAGGTGAGTTTTTAAGCACAGTATTGTGTGCAAAAGGTGAGTGTGTTTAGAGGAAATAGACTGACTGAACAAGGAGAAACAGGAAAAATTTTTGATGTGTAAAGTTGCAAAATGGTCCAGCCATTCAAGCTGAACACTGTTGCAGAGTAGTATTGGATGTTGTGACAACTGCATGCTTTTAAAAGTATGGAATTATGAGATACATTTTTACCTTTCAAGGAAATATTTTTAATTTATTTGTAGCAATTACAAAGGCAAAAAAAAATATTCTTTTGAAAGTCACTGTACAGCCAAAGCAATTCAAATGTGACCTGAATCTGTACATACTTTTATTTTATTTCTGCTTTGCTTCTTTGTCTCTCAGTGCCTATGTAAACAAACTCATCTGCAACATTTGCAGCTTCTTTTTAAGGGAAACCTTAAGTCTGAGTGTTCAATTATATATGAACATAGAGTTACCAGCTGTTTTTTTCTGTCAGAGTAGACTCAAACATCATAGATATGAGAATTAGACAAGGCAGTAAGATCTTTTTGTGCAGCATGTTCTTTTATTGCAATTGTACTTTTCAAAAAGGTAATAAACTTCTTAATGTGTCTGCAAAAAAAAAACCCAACAAATTAAGCTTGACTAATACCTTTAAATTCCTAAAAAACTGTTAGAAACTCTCAACCTGCTGTAATGTTCACACGGAGTTTTGGATAATTCTGATAGAAATGCTGAGTTCAGTACTGATTCACTCAGAATATGAGTCTTTGTTTTTCTAGAAGTATGAAGGGAAGAACACCAGCTTAAAACAAAACAACAAAAACACAACCAAACCAAGACAAAACAAAACCAACTTTTGTTTTATCTTTTTGTTCAACCTAAATAACAATAACCTAAAAAGTGTTTACCAAAATTCATTTGACCTAGGTCATTCGTTCTTTGGTACTAGTCATAAGAGCACTTATGCATTTTTTGCAAAATTAGATTTAAAATGCAAACAAATCTATGCCAAAAATAAACAAAAGCTGAGAAACAGCACTTTAACTGTGTAGTGATTAGTTCTATTTTAGTTTATCAAATTCAGAGCTAGTCTTTTACTATCCTAACACAATAAGATTTTTTGTAAAGCATTTTTATTAAATGCACTGGGATGCCTGAGAGAAGCCAGTGTATAGGTAGAAATCTTACTACTTTAAAGACAATACAGAGACAATATTTAGTAAGGTAAAATTTGGAAGATTTGGAAGAGAAATTAGGCTTGTATTTCTTACGTTTGTTTATTAAAAATTAATGTAGTCACACTTGGTTGAATTTAAAATTCTGTTTTGCTCCCCACTTAGGAGAACTATGAACGAATGAAAGCACTGGTAACTGAACTACAAGAACAAGCAGAAAAAATCAGATTAGGTGAGTATGATAGTCTAGATTTTAGAATAAAAACTTGGCTCTTGGCCTTGTTGAACCACAAGGAGTTGGCCTTGGCCCATTGATCCAGCCTGTCCAGATCCCTGTGCAGAGCCTTCCTGCCCTCCAGCAGAGCAACACTCCCATCCAGCTTGGTGTTGTCTGGGAGCTCACTGAGTGTTCACTCAGTCCTCTGTCCAGATTGTTGTTAAACTTACTAAACAGCACCGGCCCCAGAACCAAGCCCTGGGGAGCCCCACTAGTGACCACCCATGAGCTGGATGTAACTCCAGCCACCTCCACTCTCTGGGCCCAGCTGTCCAGATAGGTCTTTGTAACAAATGCTTCATTTATTAGCTATTATTCAGTGTGTAGGGCTTTTCTGATCTCATGTCCCACATATTACACTAGTGAATAATCGCCAGGTGTGCAACAGGAAGTGGTCCCTGTCCCTTTATAACTGGTGGTTTTCTGACAGGAAGAAGTAGGTGAGATACCTTTTATCTTCCATGACTGATCATAGCACTTCAGCAGTTACAGTGGTGTAGGCATTCTTATGAAGGAGAAATTAAGAGGTTTCAAATTAAATGCCTCCAAGTTTGTTTCATTGTTCAGGACACTGCTTCTCAGAATGGAGGCCAGCGCAGGGTAGAGTGTTTTGACGTTGGAAGAGGAATGTTCAATAGATTGGCTACAGGGCCTGGGAACCAAGCATTTGTGATGCACAGAGGTGACAAAAGTCTCAGGATGGAAATTATTTTTGCAGCATCGCACACTATAAATGAAAGACTTCAGAGGTCAGAGATAATGTAGTTATGATGTGAGATTTTGAGAACATAGATGAGAGTATCTCTGGGTGGATACCAGAGGTTGTTTCTTAAGAGACTTGTACAGAAAGAATTTACAAGGTTTAGGCTTAGGCTGGATATATAGACATAATGGACTGGCTGAACTGAAAATAAATTGTGGACTTTCTGACATGCCTAACAGGTAGGAAATTATGTGTGTAGTGATCAAGGAAGGAGGTAGGAGAAATTACTTCAAAGGTAGGCTTAGAAGCTCTGTTTCAGTGATGCCTAGCTGACAGAAAAATCCTGGAGTCTCAGGAGAAATGTCAGCAAAACAGCACCTTCTTTATTTTGGACAGGGAGACAATTTTAGAGTGATGAGGTGGATCAGTGATTTGTCTACACAGAGAGACAATGTTTATATAAGCTGGTGTTATAAAGAGGCTGAGGTGTGTCAACAAATCTTGAAGTATTGAATGACACAAAGCTCTAGAGAGCAAAAGATATGATTTAGGATGACCTCTAGTGAAGGGTTGAAATGAAACAAATATAAACTTGATATTAAATGCTGTATGTCTGAATTCTGCCTACAGTTTTGGCATGGTCTAAGGAAATTAATCCAGATGGTGCTGGGTCATTCAAGATTGCATTCAGCATAACTATTTTGAATGAGTTCTATGGATTAGTATTTCCTGTGCTTTCTATATATTAGTGTTTTCTGCCCTTGTGTTTATTGCCAAGTGGTGGGGGAAAGTTTCAGACAACTATGTTTATTAAAATCTTTACCTCAAGACTAACTGTAAAAAATGAGGAGGGAAATAAAATGGGTTCTAAAAAACAAGCCTTTTTATCAATACCTTAAATCTGTTTGAAGTGGAAACTATTATTTATTAAATTTATTATTAAGGTTCATACTTCAAAAACTGCGAACTCGTCAGCGTTCCCATTCAAAGCTTTAATATAACCGATGATTTATCTTATCCGCGTCCATAGAAAGTGTGACAATTTACTGTGTGACAATATACTGTTGTATCACAGGAGGTGGAGAAAAAGCTCGTAAACTTCATACATCAAGAGGAAAGCTGTTACCCAGAGAGAGAATTGACAAGCTTATTGATCCTGGGTAGGTACTTCCTTTGTTTTTTAACATTTCAGGTTGTCTTTTGCAGGTAAATACTGCAACAGGCTTCTTTTCTCTTTAGCTTCCATAACACTGGCAAATAACGTGATTGAAATTTTACAGAAGTATTCTTTTAAATACCTATTTCTTTTTAAAAAAAAATAATTCAAAAAGTTAATTGTTTAAGTGAGTTTCAGTGGCAGATAAAAGTATTAATTTTTTACAGTTTCATTTCATTTGTCATTGTTCAGATCTCCATTTTTGGAGTTCTCCCAGTTTGCTGGTTACCAGTTGTATGGTAATGAAGAGGTACCTGCAGGAGGCATTATCACAGGCATTGGACGAGTATCTGGGTGAGAGATTACAGTCATCTACATTACTTATGATATGAAAAGGAAGAAGGTATAATTTTATTCAGTTTCCAGGTGGTTAGCGTTTTTAGTGTTTTGTTTCTGACACTCAAAAAATAAATGAAGTTAGTATCTCACTTTGTTTGGTCATAGCTAAAAGGAAGTGAAGTTTTTGGTTTTGTTTTTTGTTTGTCGAGGTTTTTTTAAGTGTGTCCCTTTTACTAAACAAAACACACATGGAGTTTTGGGTGTTCAATGAAGGAAAGAGATTAGTGCATCTGGAAAGCAATTTTAAAAAATAGGGTGGTATTTTAGCCTAAAAATGAGTTTTGAAGAAGAAAAGCTCTCTTAGAGCATCAGGGCTTCAAGAGTCCTTGTCATGTTGCAGTACTTAACTGACATACATACTTACTCGTTAGAAATACTTTTCTCTCTCATAAAACTTCTTTATTTTTAGGACAGAATGCTTGATTGTTGCTAATGATGCAACTGTCAAAGGTGGTACCTATTATCCCATCACTGTTAAGAAACATTTACGTGCTCAAGAAATTGCAATGCAAAATCATCTCCCTTGCCTTTATTTGGGTAAGTCCCATTGAAGAAATTGCCAAGGTCCTGTGTTATGGGCAGCTGATGTGTCTACAGATCTGACTAACTGGGAAAGTATTTAAAGCACATCTATTCAAATATATTTTCATCAATAATGTATTACCTCTGCAGGGGGGTGGCACAGCTTAACTGGATGGTGTGTCCAGGTTCTCAGCACTATCTGCTGCACTGCTGTAGGGCTGGGTTCATAAAATACAGATGCAGCTGTTAATACTGTATCTCTTCTTTCTGTCATGGATAAAGAATATTTTCTGTAGACTTATCCAGTCAATTCCAATTACAGTTAAAAAAAAATAGTATATTCTAGTGGAGGATGTATCTGTATGAGAAACCATAACAAGGAAATAAAAATAGTAAGAGTGACAAAATTGTCAAAAATAATTAGCATCAGTAGATTTTTAGATTTTGGCTTGAATTTTTTTTTGAAGCAGAAATGTATTTGTATTTTGTTTTATATTTTTAATTCAGTCTATTAGATCAGTATTTAGCCAAACCATCATGTAAATTTTACTTATGTATGGTTTTATTATAAAAGATGAATAACAGAGTGGCACATATCTGTAATACATTACTGGTAGTGTTTTCTTAGCTGGGTTTTATACAAATACAAGAGGTTTTTTGCCAATGTCTTCCATCCAGCCTGAATTTCTAGTCTAATGACTTTTGAACATATTAGTCAGTTTCAGTCAGCTTTTACAGAGAGTTGCAAGAAACTATATTCCTATGGATGTTGTGTATGTCAGCATCAGAGGAGAAAGACCTTCTACTCCATTTTAAAAATTAGGGCAGGTTATTCCTTGTCTGTATGGCTTAGTTTAGACCGCTATTTGCCAGTTTGGATGCTTGTTCTAGTTCAATAGTCAATATAAATATAGGTTCAGGCCAGCACAGGTGTTTGAAGTTTCTTGCCCTGCTGATAAGTCAAATGTGAATAAGACCAATAGAAGGCTTAGGAGAAGTGTGAACTTGAAACTGTTGGTGAGGTGGATACAGGGCCAATGTAGGTAGAGATTTTATGGACTGTGGTAGAAAGAGTCCTGGAGGGAAGGAGAGGGCTAAATTTTATCTTAGTTGTTAAAAAACCAGAAGAAACTTAGCTTTGCTGTTTGCAAAACAACTGTTAAAATTTTTTTTGCCTGAATTATCAACAAGTTCTATCTGTTCAGAGAAGTCTTTTTCAGTGAGTACTGGTGAGCAACTGTGAGTAATTCTACTGTTTTAAGATCTTATGGAATGAGGAGCTGTGGGACACAGCTATGCTTTTGGAAGAGAAGTTTAGGGGTTTTATTCCATCTTTGAGATGTATAGTCCTTGAATGTACAATGTCTTTCACACCTGGTGAGTTACCCTTGCACTTCCTGTACCTGGACTTGTTCCAGTTGATTTGAGCTGTGCGATAAGAGGGAGCACTTTGTAGTTAGTCAGCACTGTGCTGACCATGTAATTTTCATGTTGTTTAATCTGCCTTTTCCACCAGTGATAACAACTGACTAGGTGCTAATTCTCATGTGGACACCTGGTGCCATTTGTCACTGAGTCAGTCACTGGTGTGGACATTTTGTTTTGGCTGCAGTCATGTAAGGTGAAAATGTGCATACAGACTGGTGGTTCTAGGTAAAAGTTAATTACTAGGAGCCAGAGTTCTCAGAGATGCTTTACCTCCCTGTGCATTTCCTCATAGTCTTCTCTCCTTCTTTGGATACTTCTCATGACAGGTTGTATTTTTATTAATTGGAAGCAGAGAGGTAGCTTCTGTTGGTAACCTGTAAGCAGGAGGGCATATCCTGAGGCAAGGGCACATAATAAATGAATCCTCTTGAAGATAGTTCAGTGTTTTTGTTATGAAGTGTAATCAAGCTATGAAAATACACAGGCAGCACCTTTTGAACTCTGTGGTGATTAGCTCTGCCTTTTTCTGGAGTTTGTGACAGAATTGCAATAGAATAGTTGAGTTAAAATTGTACATTAAAAGTATTCTCAGTTTAAATATTTTGCAGCAAGATGAGTTAAAAGTTTGTTTACAGAGGTACAGTTGCATCTTTAAGCAAGTTTGAGTTTATTTTCCATGAAAATCATTTGGATGGATGTTATTTTGGAGAGGGGTGTTTACTGTTTTGCTTCTTTATTTTTCCAGAAGGAATGTCGTATTATACCTACATTCGTGGAAATAGATACAGTACTAGTGATAGTAATTGCTGTATATTTTAGGTAACATGCAGATACTTTACAAAGTATGTCACATTGTTCAGAACACATTAATATAATTTGATTCATTCTAGTTGATTCAGGAGGAGCAAATTTACCTCGGCAAGCAGAAGTATTTCCAGATCGAGATCATTTTGGCCGTATTTTCTATAATCAAGCAGTCATGTCCTCACAAGGAATTCCACAGGTAATTTGCTTTTATCTAAGAATTAAATGTACTAAATAGTTTTTATGCTTGCTGCCATTACCTCTTTTCAAGGCTTTGTTTCTGACGGCATTGTGTTGCCCTAACCTGACGGCCCAGTCTGGCGCTTGGAAGCACTGTAAACACAGTAACTGCCCACAAGAACTCATTATAGTTTTGAAGAAATTGTCGACTTTCTTAGTCTTAGTGTTAATGATTTGACCTACCTGCTCCTGTCTGGGAGTAGGAGAGAAGTGGACTAGGGAACATGGTATGTAGGGCTATTTGAGAAAGCACTAGAAAATCTCTTGGAACAGTTCTGCAAAGGTGAGGACCTCTTTGAGGATGGCTAGTAAATGAGACATATTTTCCACTAACACGGGTATGTGTATATTTATATATCTATTTTATATCCTGATGTGCTTTATGCTGAAACAGCCCTAATAATAAGGTTATTTTCTAATGTGTTAATGATGCATAGAATTACTGTTAGTCATAGTTCCTGAATTTAGAAGTGGTTCTGTGTCACAGTTCACTCAGTAATACATAGGGATCGATCCATTTTTTGGTGCAGGTGGTGTGCTAGGGAAGCAAAACCATGTTATGCTGTATCTGTTATTCATGAAGAATGTAAAATATTTGAGGATTGTTGATGGGTAGCTATGGCTGCACTGACCATGAAGGGCAGGATGTATGGTCCCAGTAGAGTTGAGACAGGTAACAAAATAAAGGCTTGAAGGGAATTGTTAGCAGGGGCCTGTGGGAAACTACCAGGAAGGGTGGAAAAATCCATGATCTTTGAAGGTAACTTCCTGCAACACTACCAAAGAGCAAACAACTGGGTAATTCCTACAGAGTTGCTGTCTACTCAGTTACCTCCCACCTCTTTGTATTATTTTGTAGGCCTCTCTTATACCCACCTGCTTTATACGTCCTTTTGCAGACCAAAAAATTCAAGCTTAGTTGTTCTTCCTGCAGTGTTCCACACCTTTGGTGTACCTAGTTCATCTTCTTTTCCTGATCTTACTGTACCTTTTTTAACATGTAGGAGACAACAGTCCTTAAAACAACACAAAAAACCACAAATTGTGTGGAACTTCTTAGAACAAACAACCAGTTCTGAGCACCAGTTCTCAGAATTAACCTTTTTTTTCCTTTGATCCCATGGGAGAGCAAACAGCTTCCTCATTCCTCACTGAGGCACAGCAAAATTCATTTGATCCTGCAGAACTCTTTCTGTTTACCAGGGGAAAGTACATAGAATCTTCCAGCAAAACAGTAAATTAACAGAAGATATAAAGATGTTGTTTGAAACCTGCATTCTTTATGGGCATCTGCAAATAATCAGAGCAGAAAGAAGTTATCATCATAAATCCAGATTATTTTTCAGGCCTGTGATATATACAGTCCTGACAGAATAACCTACAGCTAATTACAATAAGAGCTAAGGAATGCAGAATATTAAAAAATTATTCAATCTCTGTTTTCTGTACAATGTGAACACCAAAATCTATTTTGAGTGAGAAACAGGTCACACATACTGTGGAACTTGTGATGACAATATTTATTTTCAAGGGAAAGAAGTTCACTACCACACTTTGAAACTTTATCCTGGCAAGGGACTGGGATACAGTTTAATTTGTGAGTACCTGCAATGTGCCATGAAGTTCTCCCAAGTTGTAAGTCATAGAAATTACTTCATCCCACATTGTCTGAGGCTGGGCTGTCACACAACCAGAGCCCATGGCAGTGCTATGACACAAATCCCACCCTAATACCACTTATCCAGTGTTCTTTTTCAGAAGGAATAAAACCCTTCAGAGACCATCTTCACTGGATTCTCCTGCTCTGGGGCTCAGGGGGACCCGATTCCAACCACTCACACAAGAGACTCCAATGAGGCCTTCACAGGGCTTTTCCTGGGGGAAGGAGGTAGTAGAAGCCAATACTTAGAGGGTGAAGCATATGCACAGGTCAAGGATAGATTGACAGTATTCAGTCTGACTTGTGTCGTGTAAGAACATGACAGATACTGGCTTTGCAGGATTTTTTGAGGAAACTGCTTGTGTTGCCTTAATACCCTTTTGGCACATTTTGGAAGCAAGTCAGAGTTCAGATCTTCAACTATCTTTTACTCTTCCAAAGAATCCTTAGATCCATCGCCTCTATAAATATCCAAGGCTGAAGATTGCAACACACTAAATCTCTTTAGGAAGTATGACATAGTTTACCTTCTGCAGTTCTTTCCAGCAGTAGAAGTGGACCAGTTGTAGTGATTAGGTAGGTCTCCAGAGAAAAACGGAGTTTAGTTAGAACAAAAATACGTAGGAGAAAAAGACAATTTGTAAGCTGGTCATCATATAAGACTCCCTGATAGATCTAGATTGGTACTAGTGTTTTTGTGGAACAGCAAGTGTCAAAGGAGTGATGTTTTGCTGAATTATCTTTTTTGGAGAAACTTTGGAAAATCTTATTTTTGCTAAAGACTTCAATCATGATCTGCTATGGGTGTAATGATTTTTAGATGTTATGTCAAAGATCGATATGTATACCCAGCTTGCAATGCTGAAATTACTGATGTTGGGCGGGACCTTTATAGAAAAGCTTGACCCTACAGTCATCCTCATGTTTCCAATATGTCTTGAAAAGTATTTTACATACTTGTAAAGTTGCATTAAAAAGTTGAATTTGTTTTTCTTTCAATTACCATATGGTGTTGTATTAGGAATAATTGTATTCATATATAATAAAAACTAAATATAAGAAAGATTCGTCTTTTAATAAAGCACATTTCTGTTTGTTATGACACTGATGAAACTTAAATTTTCCAAGTATTACACTGATGAATGTTTATCTTTCTTTAAGTATTTATGGAAGACTGGGAAAGATGTTTTGCTGAAGCACTTCCTTTGTTTAAAGGATGTAATAAGAATGCATTTTGTTTGGGAGATGTATCTATGCTTTGTTTTATTTTAAAGATGCACCGCTAGCATTTGTAAATATATTCTTGGTCCTTTAATAGATTGTGCTAGCTAGAACCATCTTCCCTGTCTGAGAACATGTTTCTTTAGAAAATGGGTTTAGGAAATTATGCTCTCTCTGATCTCCACTCCAGTCAATTCTTCTGAGGTGGGACTCTGGATATTGTTAATTTGCTACCTGATGTTCTATGCTGTGGTCTGCTTGAAGGTCTCTTCATCTGTCCATTAGTTCTTCTCAATTTGGCCCTTGAAGTGCTTGGTTTTTTCCCCCTTTTTTATTTTTTGTTGCTGATAATGCTTTTAATTTTCCCCTCCACTTTTACCTGTGACTAATTTATTATTCACCCACTACAGTTTAAATTACGTTGTTGTCTGTACGGGTGTGAATCAGAAAGCTGTGATTAGCTCCTCATTAGCTACTTCCTGAGCTCTCTCACACTCCTATGCTGCACGGATACAATGGGGGATGGAGCTGTTGGTATGAAACAGCGTATGTGCGCTCAGTACTGTTTACTTTTATTGGACACATCAAGAATTTTTTTCCAGCTATTTAGAAAATTAAGTCTGGAGGTAGGACATTATTTGGGAATTTGACAAGTAGGTTTTGTTTTTTCCAGGAGATACATATTCCAGTTTTTATGCTAAAAATGCAGGCACATTTTTTTCAGTGTGAGCATGGTGAAATTAAGAATAGGAAAAAATGCACGAATTCTGGAGGGAAAAATGAAATAAACTTATTTGCACCAAGTTTATCCCGTTTATAGAGACTTATGTTATTCTTAAATTTGCCAGGAGTTAAATTTATTAAGTGTACAAGAGAAATACTGCAGATTAATCACGTGACTCCGAATATGGTTTAAGATCCTGAAAACTGCTGAAAAGGCTGTTTGGTTTGATGGTAGCAGATTGACACGGTTCATGTAGTCCTGCTTTAGATATGCATAATGTGATTTCGAAGTTTTATTTTCTTTTGTGCTGTTCTCCTAAATTATCATGTAACAGAGAACACAAATCAATATCACCTTGAAACAAACTTAATATAAAATAACATTGTTTTCTGGGGGTATTTTAGGGGTTATATATGTCTATATGTGCAGTTGTGACAGAAAGTGTTTACCTTTTTCAGATGAGTATTCCTTTTTTTCTCCTCTACAAGTGTCTTGAAAGGATCTTTGAATATGCTTCTGTGAAGGATGAGTTGAGAAACTTGACTTCCACAATTGTCTACAGTTACTGTATTCATCATATCTGGGGTCAAGTCAGTTTTGTAAAAGTATCACCAAAATATTACTGGTGGAAAATGTTCACTGGGTAGGTGTTCATCTCTAAATTAGGCAAAAGGATGAAGCAGGGATTATTCATGTTGAAGCCCATAATGAGGTGCTCAACACATCTCAAAAGGGCAAAATTAATTAGTTGATCCATTGAAGACCTGAAGTAGCATACTAGGAGATGGGAGAAATTTCCTTCCAAGGATGTTAACACTAATGCAGTCATGCCAATAAGCAGTAACTGAAGCCCTGACTTTATTTTTAAGAGAAACCTCTAGGTTTTAACCTTTACTGTTCATCAGCAAAACCAAATTCAATGGTGGAATGTGTGCTTGTTCAAACATATTACCTGTGTGGCTCATGGTACTTCATATATGAATTTTCCAGTAGGGTTGTCTGAAGATCATAGTTGGAAAGACTGTTGAAAATGGAAGATTCCTTACATTTTAAAGAAATGCTAAAACTTATGCATATATTATGCTTATGCATAATAAGTTTGCTCTGCTAGACAAAAATAATCTTGCAGTGCTATCCAGTGACCTGCATTAAAATATATAATATCTCTTGCCTTTGCTATTTTAAGGGTTGGACAGTTCATTAACTTATGCCTTTTGTTTTCCTGATAGATAGCGGTAGTCATGGGATCCTGTACAGCAGGAGGAGCATACGTACCTGCAATGGCTGATGAAAGTATTATTGTTGGCAAACAGGGAACAATATTCCTGGGAGGGCCACCACTGGTAAGGATATGGAAGTTTCTAGTGACATAGCCCCTCTCCTCCCCCTTCCCTCAAATCATGCTGTGATAATTTTACACTTTAAACAATTGAGATGTTTCTTGGTGAGATATTTCTAGATATTCTATAGATTAGTTTGTATTTTTAAGTATATCTGAATGTTTCTATCCTAAATCAAATCTCTTCTGTTCAGTAGAGGTGTATATATATATAATTCAGACTGTCTCAAGGTGTTTATCTAGTACTGCTTTTAGATTGCTGTGCACATTTTAAATGATAAAATTTTTTTCTATATTCAATTATGGGCTCTCTAAAAAATCTGGAAAAAATCACAACCATGTGTATTGTACACATCTCCCTCCCCACCCTCTCCCCTCTTCTTCCCTCTCCTTAATAAGGAAATTGCTTCTAAGGAAACTGACCTGAAGAATTCAGGTGAATTAAACCTTGCTTTATTGTGGAACTCATAGTGGCATTTGTGACTGTGAAGTACTGCAGTATAAGACGGCTTTAAGATTACAGTAGCTTGGCAGAAAAGGAATGCTTACATGTGGTTTATTATTTTAGAAATAACTGTATGTCCTAGTGTAGGCTCAGTTCTGTACCAATACAAATAATGATACAGTAATATCAGTCTTTTCTGACAAAGATTATTCTACTTAATGCAAGCTTTATGAGAAAAAAAAATTTTTAGTAATAAATGCTAGTGCTAGAACTAACAGAGCATCATTCATCACAAGTACTCAAGTCTTGATGAAACCATGGCTGGATAAACTTGCTTATTTGAAATAGTCAAATATTTGTCAAATTTTTTGTACAAACTGGTCTGAGGCAGCACAATGGCTCTCTTTTGGTTACAGTCTTTTGGGAACTTTCAGGTGTGCTTCCTGTGACAAATCCAAATGTAAATCAAATGTCTCTCAAGAGTCTTTCCATCTTGAGCATGCCAAAATGGAGAAATTGCTTTGTAACAGCACTGTTAATGCAGATACTGCTCCACTGATTGCTTTAGTAACAACAAAGGCAAAGTCTCTTGGAAGTCACTTCCTTCAACACTTAAAATACTGGGAAAATGTGGCATATCCCATTAAACTATGGGAAAACAGCCGCTGACAGATCTGTTTGTTGACTAGTTCCTAAGGCATGATTGTGTTACTCTCATTAAAAGTATGAAGGACTCATCCTTTAATGTGGTTTAGTGTTTACTTGTATAGCTTTGCTCTCATTTCCACAGCATATTTTTGTAGTGCATTCTTTTCCTTTAGAATGAATTTTTCCCCATTGCATCATCTTGTTGAAAAAAAGTAGATTTGGTATTATATGTCTTGGAAAGTTCACTGTAAAGATGGCTTTAAAATTCTTGTGCAGTTAAAAAAAAATAAAAGAAAAAAGAGAAAAAAGGAAGAGGAAAAGGTCTTGCATTTGTACATCTTGAATAAATTTAGAATTTAACTGGCAAATGGAAAGCAGGGGCATGGGATACACACCTGAAAGAATAAAGATACTTTGTTGTCTACCTTAAAAAAAAAAAGGCATTTAGTTTGAAATAATTTAATATTTTGGTGGAGGGTTTTCAAGCTGATAAGAAGAACAAAGTAATCGGGAAAAGCAGATGAAATAATGAATAACAACTATGAAATGTAATGGTAATTTATTTACAGCTCATTTGGATTTTATTGTTAGAATTTGTTGACAGTAATTATTTCTAATGTCCTACCTAGGTTTTTCTTCCTTTTTATCTTGTATTAATGTTTTTCCACTTGTTTATAGGTAAATATTGACAAATCCTCCTCAGAAAGTGACTCTCTATAAATTTATCACTGTAATTTAGATATTTGGAGTTGTTCATTGAAAAGTGGCATAAACATGAATGAAGATACTATTTGAGAGTAATATTAGTTGAGTTGAGTGAGCAACATGTGACTTGTACATCTTTCCTTTGAGATAAGAAAACTAGTGTGATGAAAGACACAAACTTTGTACATCAGAGTGTTGGTATTTTTGTTACCATAACTAAGAATAACTGCCCTGGTTGGCAGGAACACTTGAGCTGTCCAAGTACAAACTTTTTCAAAAGGTTTTCAAGTAAGACATCTAATACTCAGTGTGACCCAGAAAGCTGGCTTGGAAGGTATAAAAAAGAGAGCTAGATGCTTGTTTTCTGGGAATGGGAATCATTTAACATCACAAAGAAATTTAGATCATACATGTGTGCCACTGAGATGTAGCACATGAGACTTTTGCCAGGATAGACTTCTGGAAAAGGGTGACCCAAGACAGGCCTCAAGGGGAGGACTTGACTAGGCAAGTCAGTGACTGCAAGGGTGTTGTGAAGTTAGAAAGTTTTAAAATCTTTCCCCGTTTTCAGAGGAAGATTTTACAGCTATCCTCCAATGTAATTTGTTTCTTAGCAACCTGCAGATGTAATGATCCTTATCTTTGTGCGTATAGATCAAACTTTATTATCTCCACCTGTCAGCCTTTCTGTTCTGTACAGCTTTTCATATTCTCACTGAAAATATTCTACTTGCCTTCTTCTAAGTGTCAAAACTGCTTCAGACTCCCAGACAAACTCCCATTCCATGATGTAACAGATACTGTAGCCGTTATTGAGTAAGCTCTGTTCCCCAAAATGTCTTTCTTATATGAAGAAAATTGGATTGGATTTTATTGCTTACCTGCCTAAAACAAAACATCCTGAGGAAGTGAAAAAATAAAAATCCCTGGTGTGACTTGTAATTAGTCTTTGAGATGTGTATGATAAAAAAAAAAAAAAGTGAATTATGGGTACAGTCTACTGTCTAAAATGGAAGTTCTCTTGGCCTCCTTTTTTGGAAAGGTGAGGAGTAATGACTTCATAAACTAACAGATCTCAATAGAAGAGGACAAGTGCTACAAGTCACAGTAGCAGAAATATTCAGGGCCATTCTTCTGCTTTTTCTCAAATGGAGTATCTCTGTCCTCATCTTCGACAGTACTGCCTAACAGTTCAGGATGCCATGTAGACCTATAGGCTCTTGTTCCAGGAACTTTTGATTCTTCCTTTCTGAGGGAAAATTTGCTACTTTCTGTGCTCAGAGGTGAACAGAAGTTTGGTAAAAAGAGGGAACAAGTTTTTCAAATTTGTGTGTATTTATGTACTGGGGACTTCCCTACATATTGGCCTCATCTGTTGTGGAAAATGCATATTATAGCTAAAGTTTATGTTTATTTCTTTTAATAATGTCTAGCTGAAGTAGCTTGAGCAGTGTTTCTTAGAAAATGCCCACATATCTTCTTGAGGCTCTTGCAGTCTGTTAGAATTCAATGAACTTTAAGGTAACTTCAACCACTAACTCCAAGTAACTTTAACTGTTACTTAAATCTACAGTTTGTAGAATGCTCTGCTCCACTTCTGTATCTGGAAAGGTGATGGTGCAAATACTTGTTCTCACCCACTCTGACAGAATAAGACACAGCTGGGCTGCAGGGTGCAGCTCTGGGCACTCCAGAATAAGTCTGAGTGAGCCAGTGAAATTCCATGAAGATGATGAAAGGCATGACATCTGTAAAGTGAGGAGAGTGTGAGAGACATGAGACTTTCCAGTCAGGTGAAAATATGTCTTAGGGCAAATCTATCCATATTTTGCAAGGGGGAGTAAAGGTAGTAGAGCCAAGCTTCTTACTGGTACCCTGTAATAGGTAAAGAGGCTGCCAGACACAAACTGAAATACAGGAAGTTCTGTTTAGTTGTAAGAAGACATTTGCTGCAAGGATGGTCATGCCAATACAGGTTGTTCAGGGTGTTTATGGAGTCTCCATTCTTGAGCTGTTCAAAACTCATGGTAATTACGTCAGTTATGTCATTGACTCTGCTTTGAGCAGAGGAGTTAAACTTTGCAGTCTCATATGGTGGCAGATAGAGTCCACAGCTCCAATATTGTGATTTGGAGAAGGAAAACTTCATCTCTGGAAAAATAACAAATTTTAAAAATATTTTAAATTTTGAAAAATATTTTAAAATTAATCTCTGGATTTCTGTGTCAATGGGAATCATTGTGCTGTTCAGCTTTGTGGCAAGTTCTGCGATAGTTAATAATATAACTCATTGCAGAATGACAGATATATGTAATTATTTCATAGAATCCTAGAATAAAATGGTGTATTCAGATGATAGAATCACTTATTCTGTAATACACCCTAAAGGTAATTGAGTCTGGCCAATAACCTCAATGCCAAATGCACCACTAAACTGTGTATTAAACCCTTAAATGCCACATCTGTAGGCACTTAAATTCCTCCAGGGATGGTGACTCAGCCAGTACCCTGGACAGCCTGTTCCAATGCTGCATAACCCTTCCAGTGAAGAAATCTTCCTCACTTCTCTTGAAAGTATCTTGGTATGTTCACTGTTTAATGAAGATTCAAGTTAATTGAGTCTCTGACAGAAACTTTCCATTAATTAGTATGCCACACCTTCATATTCCATGGTAATTCAAATTTCAAAGCAGAAATCCACTGTTGAAGAAATATCTATACTTAAATTTGTAAGCTTGACAGTTCAGAAGTGTATGTGTGAGAAAATGTGCATATATATATATATATATGTGTGTGTGTGTGTGTGTATATGTGTGTGTGTATATATGTATATATATAATTAGTGTGCTTCATTTTTAGATATGAAACTTGGAAACTGAAATCTCTTTTGGAAATGATGATAGTTTTCCCTTCCCGTGCCTGTAGTTTACCTCTATACTCTCTGTGGGTGATGAATAATGGTTTCTTCAGCTTTCAATGAATCCTTTTCAAAGCACTTACTGTTGAGTAGAAATGCCTCAAGAAGTCTTCTGGGGTTTTTTTTAACCCCAGTAGTAAATTATACTGCTCTCTTTTAAGAAGGAGACCATTCACTCTGAAATTACCCTTTCAGGTCTAAGATTACACAGATCTAGGCTTAGGACTGTGGAGCCCAGGTACTTTTATAAAGACATCATACTTGATCCAAGCAGTTACGTGCCACTGATGTGCTCTTTAAGGAAAATCATTATTACTGAATTATTGTGTATTTACTGGAAGGTTTAGAAAATAAAAACCTCTAATGATTATTCTATGGTTAATATTTAAATGAGTAAATTAAAATTCACAGAAGTGTTTATGTAGAGAGAGCAAAATTGAAAAATTTTAGGTTTCAGCTGGGGTACTGTTTGCTTGAAACAGTGCATGTAAATATCCCATTTGAAATTTCATATTGAGTGCTGAGAAGATTTTTGTGAAATGAATGTTTATGAATCTGAAGGATGTGTAAGAGTATGCACACAAATGATGGACACCGCGGTAAGTAGAACAGTGGGGAGTATCTTGGTAAATAAAAACTGCATATTAGCACTAAAATAAGCATGCAAAGTTGAAGAAAAAAGTAATCTTTACAAGATACTGTGTTGTCATATTTTGATGCTCTGAGGGATAGTAAACAGGGAAATATGATCAATGAAGAAGCATTTTGCAAAGATCTCTGTTATTACCGTACCTAAGATGGTATAAGTATTAATGCAAGACAAGTGTCAACTGTGAAGCTCATTTTCCTTTCCTTGTGTCAGGTTAAAGCAGCAACAGGTGAACAGGTATCAGCAGAGGAACTTGGAGGGGCAGATCTTCACTGCAGGTTTAAAGAAATATTTTCCCAGAATTAATATTTTCCATATTTTAGACTTCCCTTTCCCCTTCCCCCTTCCCTGTCCTTCCCTTATTTTATTTTATTTTGGCTTTAGATCTTTGTTAAATTGTGTTTACCGTTTGAAAATTATTTCTATGTTGTTATTCGGTGCTGATTGTTTTATTGTTAGAATATCAGAGTTACATTGTGTTACTCTAGTTAGCATTGCCTCCTTTATTTACTGCTTTTTTAGCAGTTTTTTTTTTTAGCATGCTCTCCTTTATTTACTCACATGTCTAGTGTACTGCAGCATCATGCATAATATGGAGGACTTTAATACTGAGTGTTAGCAGAATAATATGTTTGAAAGACAATACATTTTGCAGATTGTGTCTTTCTTATTGCCATGTGGAATTCACTACAAGCAAGATCAAAATAGCTTGTGCTTTATCAAACCCAAAAAATTTTCTTTGCACTTTCAATTTCTGCAATTAATAATAAACAAAATCAGGTATTATTGCACAGTAAGTTACATATTACTGTATAATAAATGCTTATTTGTTACTCCAATTAGAAGTGAATAAAGAATTATTTTAAAAGGCATTCATGCCATTTTTGTAAACATGTTTTTTTTAATAATTAAAATTAATTTTTGTTGCATATGAACAGTGCTTGTTACATTTTATATTGTCATTTAGATTTATTTTTTTTTTCCTGCATTTGCATGTTTCATGTAGGATAACTTGCATGTACTATTTTGAAGAAAAGGTTAGGCATGGGTTTTATTTTTAAACTGATTTCATAATAAAACACAGAGAGCTGGATTGTTGCATCTATATTTCCAAGGTCTTAGAAGGTTTAAAATTTCAAATTTTCGTTGCCTGATTTATGTTGGTTTTTTCCCTGAAGTATTCATCTTGCCATTGTTGTTTATATACAGAAAATCTGGTGTAACAGATCATTATGCCTTGGATGACAATCATGCACTTCATCTGGCAAGGAAAGTTGTAAGGAGTTTGAATCTCCAGAAGAAAGTAGATGTAAGTGTATAGAGTCTGAAAACACTGCATTGTTGAAATTATGAATGCTTTGCTCTGCCTGATTGATATTACACTTGTTTTATAGAAAACATTTTTTGTCTATGACTTTACATATTTGAAAATGGAAGTTACGGTTTTTGTCCTTAAAGATTTCTCTGATGCTTCAGTTCTGCAATTACATTCTTGCTGTGTTATTCTTAATAAAACTACTGGGATTATATGCAAGAGTGAAGGAACTAGAAGAGTGCTTCAGAGTCATAGAATTTCACTTTTAGATTAATCTATTCTTGTAAGATACTTAATTTAATTTTAAACCCACATTATCGTTTCCATTGACTTAAAATGACATATCTGCTAAAGGAATCTTTTTGAATAGATATTTTCTGAGATTTTTCAAGAGTTGAAAACCAAGGGGGTAGACCTAAATCTTGATAATGAATTGTGGTGATTTAAGAATTCCTTGTAGTAAATGGGATGGCTAGCATAGGGGGGTGGAATTGCCATATTTTATTTTAGTATGAGATATGAGAGGTTGAATGGAAGCTCAAGGAAGGTAAGATGTTGTCGTCAGTTATGTGACAAAATCTTCACCCATTTTTCAGAATGCTGCTTGCCTTAGAGGGCATGGGGGAAAAAGTAAGAAAATAGGAGGACATACCTAATCTTTTATAACATAGAAGAAGTGGAGCATATGTGGAGGTATATGCAGGAGTAGGAAAAAGGTAACAGGAAGTGAGAAACTGTTATGAACCTTCAGTTTAGGAAATTTGATCTTTATGCAAAATGACAAACCACTGCAAGCATTTTGATGTTGTTGGTGAAGAGAAGGCTGTGCTCAAAGAAGTTGACAGATTGTTGTTTGAATTTTTAAGTCATAATGTGAGCTGATGCTTCCTTTGTTGTGTGGATTGTTTTGTTAAATTGCTATAGGTCACTATAGAACCATCAGAAGAGCCTTTATTTCCAGCTGATGAAATATATGGAATAGTTGGTGACCAGCTAAAAAGAAATTTTGATGTCAAAGAGGTATGAGTATTAACGAAAGATCCATATGTCCATACATACATGCATCAATTGACTTGTAGGAAATCACTCTATATTGTCATAATTGATAATATCTGATTTGGGTACATATTTCTTTATATTTTTGTCCAGCAGACCCATTGCAATAGTGTTGAAAGTATAATAGTTTTTGGTAATACTTTTAAGAAGGTTGAGCAAGAATGAGATACTGGTAACATTCTGAAAAAGCTGACATTCATTTGTTGGAACATTGAGTTCCCATTTCAGGAACTCCTCATTGTCAAAATATTTGGCCAGGGATCTGATGGCTTTCTTTTTCTGTCAGTCCTGTGAAAGATGAATTGTTTAAATATTTATGGAGTATAAGCACACCAAACAACTGAGCCTTCTCCCAACTGCATACAAAGACTATTGTACTCTACTGTAGGTCTGGTGTAATTATCTGCCATGGAACCTTCATCTGAACCAACATGCTTTTTCATATTTTGCACAAATCTCACATTCAGAGCCTTTTTCACTACTATCCAAGGATATATTTTAGGAAGAGTCTTATTGTCTTAAAATATTTGGCATGAATTACTAAGATTTGCTGTGCATTAAGGGGAAAAAGAGATGAAGAGTTTTACTGAGTTGCATACTTCACTCTCAGAAGTTGGAATAGTTCAGATTTATGTTCTTTTAAACTTGAAATAAATATCTTGTGGCAAATGTCTTGCTAGCAGTGGATCTGTATTTATAAAAATGGCTCCTTTGCATCACAGAGGAACCTCAAATCAGATCTTCATTATTTTTGTATGTCGCAAACTCAAGCAAGCCTAGAAATAATCATATCTCTAAGAAAGTGAATCATGAGTCTATATGTGTTTTTCTTTACAAATGAGAGGCTATTGATTAATGTTTAATATTAGCAGAGGTTTTTCTTTGAAATTCAGCTAATCAGGAAAATGCTGTTCCTGTGTAATTTAGCTATTTGGCTAGAACGTTCTTAATCTTGAAATCCGATTTTTCACAAACACGTAGATGAATCACACATAAAAAACTAAATGGGCTTTGCCTGCCATCCAACCTGTTTATATGTGGGTTGCTTGATGTTCTGTAAATGGAAGGATTTTAGGTTATGTGTTATCATTGTCTTCCTGTCTAAACAAATTTGAAACCTTGAAGGATTAGGAATTTAATGTCATTTTTCCATTTTTTCTTGAGGTCATTGCTAGAATTGTAGATGGAAGCAGATTTGATGAATTCAAAGCTTTGTATGGAGATACTTTAGTTACAGGTAAGTAGAAGTATAATTATGTATATGTTTCCACTGGATTTACTTATTTATTATAGTTGGATTTATTCTGGCACACTCAGTGATATTTTTAATGATGTTTATCGTCAGAAGCATAGCAGTTTCTGTTACCAGGAGAAAGTGTTACCTTTATATGCTATGGAAAAATAAATACATGTGGAATTTTACAAATTAATCTCTCTCCTTTAGGATTTGCAAGAATTTTTGGTTACCCAGTAGGAATTATTGGAAACAATGGAGTTCTTTTCTCAGAGTCGGCAAAAAAGGTAAATTTATAGATTATTAGCTTCTTTGCCATTGAGAAACAAAACTGCTGGTGGACAACTTACTCTTGAGATGAGGAACTTTTTTAAATAATAAAAGAGGACGGCTCTACGTTTGTCATGAAAATGTGGAACAGGTATAAGCTGTTAATAAGCTGTAAAAAAAAATGACCATATTTCAGAAAAAGTGCTTGGTAGATTATTCTGATGTAAAGAAGATAGGCCAACAGCAGAACGGGGTTTGGATTCGTGTGAATACAGTGTAGTTGAAATAGTGTATCCTGAAACTTATATCTCTTATGAGACATGTCCATCCTTATTACATCAAATACCCTGTTGGGTATTTCTGACCTCTAAACCATGAAGGGCTATGGAAAATCACATAATTGTTTTTGTAGTAACTGGAAAACCTAAAAGCTGGATTCCAGTATTCAGTTCATTGGTTTACCAGAGTTCTAATTTTCATACTTCGCTGCAGCATCTCCTGCCTCAGAAAAATAATGTGCAGTCTCTCAAATCTGTGAGCTAAATATAAATAAATAAATAAATAATAATAAAATATATATATATATATGTGTGTGTGAGCTAAAATACCTGTTTTGTGAATGAAAGGCTGTATGTGAAGAAATATTGTGATTTTATTATTTTATTAACAGTGCTTCGCAGTTTGGACTCAGGGAATGATGGTGATAAAAGAGTATCTGGGTATTGCAAGGTGTTTACCTTGGTCTGGGTTGCTTGCTTTAGTTTATTTCAAGAAACTACTGCCAGTTGAATATTTTGTAGAAGGGATTATATATGCTAGTTTTGTTCTAACACTCTTCTTGAGCTAACAGTGAGGAAATTATTTCTGAGAATATACAGGAAAAGGAAGCATTGATGAGAGAAGTGGAGAAAGGAAGTAATTTTACTGTATTTATTGTTGTTATAAAATAATATACAAAATTGAGTTTCATGTGCTGAAGGAAAACTTCCAACTTGGAGCACTGAAGTAAATGAAATTTTTTTCATCTGACATTTGTTTTAACTGTTATTTCCAGGTAGAAAATGACTTGCAGTATTTCTAATACTTTCATTGTTTTTCTAGCAATTTGGTGCTACAATATTTTTTCCTAACAATGAAAAAAATGTAAGGAATGTTCATTTTCTGACTTTTATTGGCATATCAGTACTGTAAAAAGAAATTCACTTCTAGAAAAGCCTTTGTCCATGATGTTGGTTCCATAAGCAACACACCTTAGCAATACTCCTTTTTTTCCTTTGCGTTTTTGTAATGTGTTAGTGCACATTTTTCCCATGACCATCCCCTTGCTATTCATGTGTTTCTCTGAAGAGGATTATACTTAACTATTTTTCTCTTCTTTTTCTTTTTATAACCTTTGCAGGTTTTATATAATCAAGAGGTTAGATGTTTTTCAATAGTTGTTTTGCTTCCTAACCTTGTTTTTTTTTTGTTTACCAACAAGTGTCTAAATAAGCCAAGGAACTTCATTGGTTTAGCTGTTTGAAACAGATGCTTGGAATCTACTATTTGTAACTTTGCTAGGAAATTGGTCTTTTGCTAGTAAATAGGGAGAGGGCAACTGCCTTCAGAAAAGGGACAAAATGTTACAGCAATTGGCAGGACCACGAGTAAATTATGTATATGGGCCTTTCCCAGTTTTAGAGAATGCTTTTCTTTTGTACAGTAAATGGAGAGATGTTTTTTGGAAAGATTGTCTTGATTTCTCTAACAGAGTCTTGCTAAACTCAGTGTCAGATGCTACACACTGGCGTTGTCCATGGCTTAGCTGCATATTAGCCAAGTCACAGCAGTTGAGCTTTTCAGTGTTAGTAGAATGCTTTTTAAGAACATTATTTCTGTTTTACCCATAGTTTCACACGTCTTTGGAGGTCTCTTACTTCTGCTACAGTGAATTCATGTTTTGTAGTTAACTTTGGGTGAAGGAGAAGTAGTATAGGACTTTCTGGTGGAAATACTTTGGTAGACTTCAGTGGAAGGATTTAGCTCAGAGTTCAGAATGCTGGTAGGGATAGCTTAACTTGTCCAGATTTTAATGGTTTACTCTTTTATTTTTTAACTCTCCACAGGGTACACATTTTATCCAGTTGTGTTGCCAGAGAAATATTCCCATTGTGTTTTTGCAAAATATTACAGGTGAGTGAGATTGAGTTTTTGAGATACCACTTTGTTGTAGACTTTGCTGTTTGTTGAGGCTGTGTTCTAGACAGCTTCTTGTGGGCTTTGTAGTACATACATCTCCAGCCTGTTTGGAAATCAGCCTGTCAGCATCTGGTGAAGGCCTTGCCGTATGATAATGTCTTATGATTCAGTTCTTTCTGCATGTGCTGTGAAGCACATAGTATGACATATGGCACAGTATTATGATATAAAGCTGGTGAGCCTTTTGTTCATGTTCTATTTCTTTAGGTTTCATGGTTGGCAAAGAATATGAGGCTGGAGGGATAGCAAAAGATGGTGCCAAGATGGTAACTGCTGTAGCTTGTGCCAATGTACCTAAAATAACTGTCATTATTGGTGGCTCTTATGGAGCTGGAAACTATGGGATGTGTGGAAGAGCATATAGGTAAGTGTTGCTTCAGACTGGTAGCAGACTGAAATAATCTGAGAACAATAATAATTTGAAGTGGCATTCTGAAGAATCACCTGAACTCTTGAAGAAGTTATGCTGTTTAGAAAAGAGTTCTTAATGAATATGTTCATAAGTAAATAATAGCCTGAAATTTGTAGAGACTGATAAGGCTCATGGTTCACCTTGAATTAGGTGACAGAGGAGACCTTGTAGCAAAGTAAACCTGTAGTAAACCTGTTCACATCCTTTTCTCCCATTTCAATTCTTGGAAAAATGGTGAAGTCTTAAACAATCATTGGGCAAGATAGTCTGGTCCTTTACTCTGCATTCTTAGGGAGAGTATATCAGCTTGTATAAAAACTCCTTATTCACTTCAATCAGCCTGTTTTTATGAGTAAGGTTTGTATAACCCCTAAAGATTTTTTTTGTTGACCCTTTGGACATAGCTAATGTGGTTTTTTTTAATTTTATTTTTCAAGGTTCCTGATACTATTTAAGTTATTTAGGATGTTTAGGAGAAAAACTCCCGTGTGTTGGGAATGTGAGCTGAAGAGACTCAAGAAAGAGAAATTTTTAAAAAAGAGGTGTTTCAATAATGGAAATGAACAGAATTTTTTACATTTTCAAATGTAATGCTGCAAGCATTGAAGTATGTTAATGTACCTCTTAAAAAAAGATATATTGTAAAATTGTCATGCAGGAAAACATATTCTTAGTTGAGTGAGAATTAGTTCTTCACCAGGAAATATGACTTACCTTAGTGTTTAATATGTATTTTTTCAGTCCAAGATTTCTATATATGTGGCCAAATGCTCGCATATCAGTGATGGGAGGGGAACAAGCTGCAACTGTTCTAGCTACAATAGCTAAGGACCAAAAAGCAAGGGAGGGAAAACAGGTATGTCTTTCTTCTTTCATATCTATCATTTTATCCCTTACTCTTTCACTGGAGTTGGTCACGTTGTGAGCTGGGAAGGGGAGGAAGAGAGTGAGACACCAGTGAACTATCCCAGTGCCACTGGGCACTGACAAACATGAATTTGTGAAATGTTACTGCTTACTTCTTTGCAATGTGAAGATCATTAATAACATTTCTTATCTCTGCTTAAAAAGAGGAGTATTTCATACACCATTGTATTTTTGTGCTTTGTGCACCAAGTTATTAGTTCTACCCAAGATGAGCAACCAGGAATCCTCCTTGGTTTGGGAGTATGAAAAGGAATATGACAGGATAAAGTGTCTCCAATTATTATTAAGGTAGCAGTTTTAGAGAAAGCTGATCTTCAGATGATTCACTGATTAAGAATTACAAAGCTTGTAACAGCAGAAGTCTGGAGTGGTTTGGAAAAGTTCCTGCTCATTTCAAAATTTTCATTGAAAATTAGAGGTATATTGATTACATAATAAACATAGTTTATTAAATCTTATACTAATATTTTGTAGTTTCACTGCACACACTTTCCTGCTGAGTTGTTTTTTTTTAACTGCAAGGTTTATGGTTATACTACTGCCTTGATCCCGTAAGAATTGGTTTTATTGTGATGTCTTAAGATTGTTCATATTTATCAGGAATAGTTAATCAGAATAATGAAGCAGTATGAACATGTTTTCTCAATGTCATTACTTTTCAATACTTGTTTATTTCTGTGGGTAGAACATACTCACCCTTATCTCTGTCTGCCTTAAATTCCCAGATACATGATACCCAGAAAGAAGTTCAAGAACAATAATCAGTGGTAGTTAAATGTCAGTCAAACTTGAAAGTTTTTTGAATTACTGTGTCCAGTTTGGATCATAGAGAAACCCAGTGTTAGAATAGCGCAGACTTACTTTATTAAAAAATCTTGCCAAAGGCAACCCAGATTTTTTTTTCCAATACACTAGCTTCAGTAATTTTTCAAGTGCTAGTCACCAATTACTCTTGCCTTCAGTTAAGTATATGTTTGTCCTGCTGTGTTTCTACACACTTGATTTGGAAAGTGCTATTTTAACATGTAAAATTGACAGTTGTGTGCTAAAAGAGTAAAAAAGACTTTGGGCAGATAATTTAGGCACTTTCTTCAAGTTGATGCTGCATGTAAGCTCTGCTATCATTGGAGAAGAAGATTTTAAAGAATATTTCATGTGGTTTTTTAGTTGTCTGAAGCAGATGAAGCAGCTTTGAAGGAGCCAATCATTAGGAGGTTCGAGGAGGAAGGAAACCCTTACTATTCCAGTGCAAGGTAACATAGAAATAACTATTCTAAAACTTAATTTCAATCAGGAGACTTGACATCTAACTCTTGGTATCAAAGAACAGTGGAACAGAGCAATCAGAATCAAAAATTGTATTTGATCTGCAATCAAACCAATGTCTTGTCTGTCTTATCTCTGGGACCTGGTACCATGAACTGTTTCAGAAGACTGCATGCACTTTCAGCAATTACTTTGCTGGTTCTGTAAAAATTACATGGTAGCATGGAGCTTCTATGTGATGTGTTTTATTCTGGATAGGTTTTGTGTCATCCTCCTCAGTGTAGTATCTGCAGGTAGCAGTTTGAAGAAGACCTGTAGCCATTGGCAAATTTCAGGTCATGATAGGTGATTGTATTGGATGATAGCAGTGACGGTGTAGAGCTTTAGCTGATGGGTGCAGCATACACGTTTGCTGAGAAGTCCTTTGCAGCATTTCATGCTCAGGCTGATTGAATAATAATAAATGGTCAGGAACTAGTTAGGCTATTGAAACAAGGTGGCATCGTGAAGTCATCCAGATACATCTGGAAAGTGGCTTGGGGGCTTTCTTGGCCTTTGGATGGTTATTCTGCATTAGTTTCATCCTGCCAGTGCTAAAGTTCCTGCATATGTTTCTGCTGTATGTGTTTCTGTGGTATCCAAAAGCTAATTTTCCACAAGCTCTTTGCTGCTAATGATGGTGGAGGGTAGCATATTTCAGTGACCCAGATGTCACCTGTGAAAGCAGCAGAGCTGGCAGTGAACAACCCAGGAGACTCCTGGCATAGGTAGAAAACAACTTCCTGGTTCCAGGTGTCAGACAAGGCAGCCAGAGGCATTCCTGGTGCTCACCAGTGCAGAGGGGCTCAGTAAAGAGGTGTTGGTTGGAAACAGCCAGGGCTGTAGAGAGCACACCCTGGTTGAGCTCAGGATCTCAAGGAACATGAGGTGGCAGAGAGAAACTCCAGACCCTAAAACTTGGAAGAGTGAACCTCCAGGTGTTTTAAGGGTTGGTGGATGAGATCACCTGGGAAACTCCTTAAGGACAGAGGAGCTGATTAGAGCTGGCAATTCTTTAAAGAAACTTCCCTTAGAGCACAAGAGCTCTTTATTCCTATGTGTAGGAAATTTGGCATGGCAGGCTAGAAACTGGTGTGGCTGAGCAAGGATTTTCTCCTCAAACTGAGGAGTAAGAAGGAAATGTCCACACTGTGGAAGCAGGGGCGGGTAACCTGGAAAGAGCTCCTTCTTTGTGATTAGAAGATATGAAATTACTGTTAACTTTTACTCTCTTCTGTAGGGATAATGGAATATACTTAACTGAGATACTTATACCTGGGAAATTGTTATTAGTTCTAATGTTTCATCAAATGAATACCTTCATCAGGCTTGATCTTTAATGGGTAGTAAATAGTACAAAAGTTTTTAACAGCTGACCTTTAATAGATCTTGTGCTCTAAGGCAAGAATGAAAAATGAAAAAAAAAAAAAGTATCACTTTTTATTACTGGATTTTAAGGAGAAGAATAATCCATTTATGTAATAACATTTAAAAATGAGTCAAACTGTCTGTATTTAAAGTTAATCCCTACCCCAGAGAAGATGAATAATGTGCTTTTTTTTTTCACATTTTCTTTCGTATGTTCGCTGGAAACAGTCAGACTCTTTTATTCATGGTTTATTTAGCATTCAATACTTTAGATACATTAGCAATAAAAAAATTATCCTTTCCCAAAAACTGACTGATGATTGTCAGTATTTACAACAGTAAGTTACTAATCTGTAAGAAAGCAGTTTTACATGTAAAGCTAAAATTAGCATTAAAAAATACCACATTTAAAATCTTTAATAATGTCTGATTTTAGACATGAAACTTGAGTGTTTAATACCAGCTTTGTCCTCTCTGATGAACAACTTCTACCAGTTTACGTTTTCAGAATATCTGGCCATTTTGTGAAATTAAGTTGCAAATCTAGTAGTCACCCCAGCAAATAGCGTGAATTTTCCCAGCCTAGGCCTTAGAAAGTGCTTTTAGTGCTAGGTGATGTGTCATTTATTTGAAAAAGCAGGGTAGCTGTGCACTTCTTACTGTGTCCTCTTGGAAAGGAAACGTGACGTGCACAGATGTGAGTTGGCTGAGAACTAGCGTGGGTCTGGATTGCATGTAGTTGTATTCATGTGATGCCACCCTCAAGATAATAAGCTGACATATGAAGTCAAATGTCAGAGCTGAAATCCCACTGAGGCTTATCTGGCTATAAGCAATGAAGGTGAAATGCCTCTTTTTACAAAGAAGTGCTTTTGACAACAGTGTGTGAGTGGCTCGGGTCAAAGCAGTCATGGCTGGTTTCTCTCGCTTTTCAGTTCAAGTAGGTGAAGTCTGCATTGTCTAGGAGCTTTTAATTGCTCTCTTGTAGAGTTAATTGGGTATTTCAGTGGATATACTCATGTTTCCTGCCCTTTCATGCTTTGCATTAACTAATTCCTAAGCAAGATGTCAGATCAATAGTACAGAAGTTTTCATTACTGTGGAGTAGGCTGTCCAAGCAGAAACAATGAGATTAAATGGATTACAGTCTTTGCAGCAATTGTAGTCAGGGGGAAGGATGTACCCCTCACCTTGCACCTTAGAGACAGCGTTTTCCTCAGCCAGCCTCAGCAGCTGCTTATGAGAAGCATTTGCTGCAATTCAGGGAGGAATAACCTGTCTCTTTTGCAGCCCATTCCTGTGTGGCTCCAAGCATGGTAAAAACCCAACTCATTGTCAACCAGATGTCAGGACACTGAAACTGAATCCAGACAGCCTTTGTTTTGTAAGATCCCTCCACCAAACAGGTCACCAAAGAAACTCTGACAAACAGCTTTGCATTTCTGAAAGAAATGATAGATGGCACAAAGATTTTGTGTCTTTGTTGCTGCTTGTGTGCAGCTGGTTTGGAGGCTTCCTCGTGCTGTCCTCCTACCTAATGTCTGCCTCACCCTTAATAGCCATCGAGATTGATGTGACCCTTCCACCTGACTTCATTAGGCTTTGAATCAAGCTTTTAGCAGTAATAAGGAGAGAAAAGGAAAACGCCCTCACAATCTTAAAGACAAGAAAATATCCCTGTTTATTCTGTTTATATGATTTTGCTTATAAGTGATAACTTGCTATACGTACAGGATGTCAATACTGTTCCCTGCAGTTGTGTTTTCCAATCAGACTTTAACCAATTTTTTGATTAGAACCTTTCACAATGAGCAGTCTTAATTAATGGCAGTCATTAGGCAGCACCCTTTTTAATGAGTTATATTAATCTGCTCACAGGTTTCTTAAAAGATTTCAATGGTTTGCATCTTAACAAATTACACAAGCATTTTACTTTAGGCAACTTCATTTCTTTTACTCGCACTATCTCAGTTACAGATACTTTATGAGTGTAGTGTGACTCATGTTCCTGCAATGGGGCTTTAATAGATAGTTTAATTATTAATGTTACATCCCAGTAGAGAATGCAGTTTTCTTTAAACAAAGAGATGTAGAAGCCAGGAGTGGCCGTATGAAAGCGGCTTGACTTCCATGCAATGTAAAATCTCTACAGTTGTCAATATAAATCGTGTTATTACAAAAAACCAACCAACCCTTAATCTGACGTTAAAATGTGCTTCATGTTTGGATATTTATTACAGCAGTAATCACTATGAAGTTGGAACTTGCAAGGCACTGCACTAAGTTGGTGATTCTTTTGGAGTCTGTCCATCCCTGTCATTTCCAGGCCTTGAGCAAATGTGTTGAATATTTTAAGTATTATGAATTCCCTCATTCTGTTTCAGTGTGTTTCATAAATAAGAGAGTTAATTGCAGGTATTTATTGAAGAAAAAAAGAGTTAATATGAAGAGCAAACAAACTTGTAGCAGTCAAAAAACCAAAATTTGCTTAAAAATAACAATCATTCGTAAAAAAATGAGATTGTTCATAAAGTTGGGGGTTTTTTTCATAGTCTTAAAAAAACAGAAGGTTGGGATTGATTTGACCTCACAAAACTACTTTTATCTTCATTATTAAGGAGAATCTTCTCTGTTCCTTTGTCAGATTAATTTGACTATATTCATCATAACTAAATCAAAATATAAATACAAGGTGAAGGAAAAAAAAGCATATGCATTAAATTTTGGTAATGCATACTCTCTGATGCTGAAAGTATAAAAAATACTCTCTTGGCCATTCTGTCATGATAGATTATATAAAGAGCTACAACCATTGTCTTGAGAAAAATCAAGAAAATTCACACATGTCTTAAGTAAGTCTCTGTAAAACCAAATTACATTTTTCTTCAGCTATTTTGAACAAAAAAAAAAGCTTCTAACTGCTTTTGCTTTTGTATGGTAAGATGCACTTCCTCTGAGTCTTTTCAGTGGAGTATTGCCCAAATAAGCTCAAATATTTTAATGAATTACTACTTAATATTTAAAGATACAGTTAGGAAAGAAGTTACTCACAGGAGTCAGACAGCAGGAGCTTAGACCATGCACTTTATCCACGTTACAATACAGATTGCTCTTGTGTCACCTGAAACAGAATTTGCTGTTAGTAACTTCCATGCAGGTGCAAGTGTCACTGTTACAACATTCCAGTCCTTGGGTTAGTAGCCCACTAGAAGGGAGATACTGACTGAGAATCCTAAAATGGGAAGTTAGACAGAGTTACAGTTTTCCTATATTAGTGGTTTGGGTTTATAGCAGAGTTGTTTTGGGTTTTTTTTGCCATGCCAGAAGTTTTTCTCCTTTTTACATTTGAGGAAATTCTTTACTGCAAGGGTGGAGAGGCACTGGAAGAGGTTGCCCAGAGAATCAGTCCTCTGCCCCATCCCTGGAAGTGCTCAGAGCCAGGTTGGATGGGGCTCTGAGCTACCTGGTCTAGTGGAAGTTGTCCTTGCCCATAGTGAGGGGATTGGAACTAGATGATCTTTAAGGTCCCTTCCAACCCAAACCATTTTATGATTCTTTCATTTGTCCAGAATTCGTTCTCTGCTTTTCGGGACCTGATAGCCAGGTCAGTGCCACAACTACTGTGGAACAAGACTTCTTAAATGAAAATTTGGTTTTCACTCCCAAAAAAGAAAGAGCCTGACTTTGCCTAGTTAGCACAAGGTCTTCCCTTCTCCAAACCCTTTCTTCTTCTTTAATTCAGTCTTGCTCTTGTGCCCCATTTAGTTTAACAGTCTCCTGCTTGGGAATCTGCACCATGACAAGATCTTTTTATAGCAGAGTATTCTGTCTGAGCTAGGTGTCCTATTCCTCTTCTATTCAATAGTTAGAAAACATGCCCCTACTGCTTGTGCCTGAACCCCTGTGCCTGGTCTTGTTAAAGGTGTCTTCTGCTGCAATTCGTTTTGTGCATCTTAGGATAGATACACCTTGTAAAATAAAAAGCATACATTCTCAGTCTCTTAGTATATTTATCTGATTTGATCAATATTGCTTTCACAGCAAATGGCAAAATAAAGCAAATATGGAAAACATTCAAGTGTCTGCTGCTGCCTTGAGTTTATCAGCATGTATTTATGTACAGTTTGCAGTGCTCTTGGGGATGAAGTTGGCACATTTAGGATTGAAAGTGGAGTGCAAAATGTCTTGTTTCCTGTCTAATAGATTTTGCTAAATTTATCTCCAAACAACAGAAAATCTGCAGATGGAGCTTCAATTAGAAGGGAAGGGCTATTTCTTCTCTTGGTAGAGTCAGTCTTTGCTCCCTATTCATGACTGTTGCTGTATTTTTAAATTTTCCACAAAGAATTAAGCATTAGCCAGCACTGAAGTAAGTTCACGAAGAATACAAAATAAGTTTCTGTAGGGAAAGATGGGGTGGAGGAGGAGCATCCCTCTCTTAACCAAAGATACTGTGCATGTATTCTGCAGATGCTGCTTAAAGTATGTGTTTTAGTGAGACTTGTGTTCAATGAGCAGTGTGGTATCCTGTTTAAATATCTTGCTGGGAAAATAACAGTATTTACAGTTTCATGGCCTGCTGGAAATTCCAACATGGATTTTAATTTAGGTAGGATGGAACTGTCATTGAGAACTGATGCCACTAAGACCTTAATTTTTGCATAATATCAAAGAGACGATTTACAGCTGTTGGTGATTTTGGGTAACTGGGAATTTGACAATTTCACATTTATAATTTAATTGCCTTCAGGCCTGGGTAAAGGAGGCTAGGATCTTCCAGTTGTTTAGAAATGAACTTAATGATAAAATAAGTGAAAGAAATTGTATTGGGTCTTGCTGAGGTGGAGTTAATTTTCCCAGAGCTGTGCTTTACATTAGTATCTGGAAAGGTGTTGACAGCACAGCAGTGTTGTCTTGACTGAGCAGTGCTATCACAGCACCAGCCTCTCTCTATACAACATTTTCCCCGCATCAGTATTCTGGGGTGGGCAAGATCCTGGGAGCGGACACAACTAGGTCTGCTGATACAAATTAACAAAAGGAATATCCCATAGCATATGACTTCAGCTCAGTTCCAAAAGCTAAGGAAAGAAGGAGGAAGTTGGAACACTGGTTATTTACAGTGTTTGCTTTCCCAAGCAAATGCCGTTCATGCTGAAGCCCTGCTTCTTGGTAAGTGACTGGACATGGCTTGCTGATGGGAAGTAGAGAATAAATTTACTAACTTTTTTTTCTCTTTGTGCACGTGCAAACGTACACTTACACTTTAGTAATCTGTCTTATCTCAACCTATTGTTTTCCATCTTATTTCCTCTCCTCTGTCTGGCTCAGAATGAGTAGAGCCCCATGGGCACCTGGAATCCAACAAAGGTTAACTCACCACAGAAGTAATGAAAATACTTGACATTTATTCAGGCTTTTTAATGACAATAGAATAAACACTTGTATCATCCTCATCTGGCAGTTGAATTAACCTGAGTAGTGTAAATAATGATGTGATATAATCCTTAAAGTGCAAGCGTTCTTAATAGAATTAGGTCATTGACAGATGGTCATTCTCCATGTGAACATTAACAAGCAAAGAGGGCTTTTTTTATTGAAGAAGATGATTAAGTGTGAAGAATCTATTAAAAATAAATGTCTGACATTGTTCACTTACCTAAGATGTATATGCTGTTCTAGAAGACAAATTCCATGGAGGAATGCGCACCAGTATATTGCATTGAAGAAGAGTGTGAATTGACTCCATTTTTTTTAAAGTATAATTTAGCTCTTTACTCCTCTTTCTTTAATGTGGAGCATTTCCAGTTTCATGGGTGTGAAAGTATACCAGCTGTATATGTTGATCTGTTGATTTCCTTTAATGTTTTGGTTTGTTATGTTTTTGGTTTTGCTCTAGATTATGGGATGACGGAATTATTGATCCGGCTGACACAAGACTGGTTTTGGGCCTCAGTCTCAGCGCAGCACTAAATGCACCCACGAAGAAGACAGAATTTGGAGTTTTCAGGATGTAAACTTAAACAAGTGATCATCAGAATTACCTCTGTGTATTTGATTTGGGGCTGGGCAGCACACTAACTACAATATTGTGGTGATTAAAAATAAAGATTTGTAAGATGCTGTTTTTAATGAAATTTTCATCATTATTTTCACTGATTGTAATTGTCACAAAGTGCTTCAGTTTTTTGATAGTGATTTGATATTAGTCATTTAAGTGCTTATATTACTGCATTGATTTACCAAATTGCAGGTTCTAGCATTATACTTCATGTTTGAAAGGAAACAAGTGATACTATGTCTTATATAAATAAATGTGCAAAATAAGCTATATATTTGGTGCTTATCGGCTCCTATGCTTAATTCTTTTTTGTATGTCTCCTATAAATGTAAAGTACTTTTGCAGTCCAACAAAGAAAACCCACATTTGCTAATAAATAATTTTTGTGATAGTGAAGTGCTGTAAGGGCAGCCAGGGATTTCAACACAGCATGAAATTGCAGATTTCATGCAGTTGTTGTCATCTTGTTCTGTGTCTGGCTTTCATCCAAAAATAAGAAGCTTTCCTGTGTGCTTACCTGAAGTCAAAACAACTATTGAACCTGAGGGGGTGCATGTTTTCTGGAAGAGAGGGGAGGTGTGCCCTGGTATCTGTGAAATCAGCAGGTTGCTGAGAGCATGTGTGAGGACTGCAAAGGTGTTTAAACATCTTGGCATGAGGTCCTTCTGGTAATTTTGGTTTCACAAAGACAGAGTGTTTTCTCCACAAGGATCAATGGTTTGCTCAGAGCAGAAGCCTGAAATCCACTGACTTAAGGAATTTTAAGGTGGTAGAGTGCTTTGGTTATTCTGATTTATTTCTTTATTTGTTGGGAGTGTAAAGTTTTTCAATAATTCAGTGTCTGTCATTTAATTTGTTCTCTTTGGCAACATTGCACCTTGTAGAAACGACATACTGTTCTAGCTGGGAACAGGAAGGTGATTTTATTTTATCTAGCTTGCTCTACAGGTGCCCAGATAGCCATTGCTAGAAATCCTTTACTGAGAGTCAAATCCAAGAGGAGCCAGTGTACATGAATAGAGTTCCTATCCTGTGCTGGCCTGTGGGGAAAGACTGCTAAGAGGAATGATCACCTGGGGTTAGGTGCTAGCTGTAATCTTCCTAGTTCTCCACAAGGAGTGGAGTTCTCCTTGGATCCAGGAGGAGGATTGAAGATCTGCTACCTACCAGCCTTTCCAGTTGTGTCTCAGACAGATGCAAAAGATGAAATGAAATAATTGTTTGGAATGTGGATCTTCAATGTAGGTTATAGATGATGTAGACAGCCTAGTATATGTTGAGCTGTGTGGTCTCTGGCACACTCCCATATTGCACTAAAAGAGTAATTTTCCCTCTCTTTTTACTGAGATGAAATGTATCCAAAGCCTGGTGTGTTCTGCACCACTAGAAAGATTACTTCTGTAGGTCTGCACTCTCATGCTTGCTCTTAGTATGTTAAATAAATATTTAACAGAGAATAATAATTTGAAATACGGCCAACTAGGCACTAGCTGTGCTTTTGAGCCACTTGTCTCACTACACACATTTGTGAATATGTTTGGCATAGACGCAAGATTTATTGATCCTGAAAGTAAAGTGAAATTATTTATGATTAGTAGGCTTCAGAAATGCATTTTAAAATACCCTACTTTTAAATACAGATTAATTATTTGTATATATATATAATATAAGGAAGGAGAAAGATAGTTCTGGACCAATAAGAAGAAATGCATTGTATTTTTCTTCTACTCCAGTTAAATAATCAGTTAAGCACTTGACTTTCTGTTCTTAATTACAGGGGTCACTTTTGCCTGTCACTTCCAAAGCTATGAGGACTACTTCCTGTTTGTGCTAGGAAATCTAATTTCTTCTTAATAATATTTTTCAATTATACTGGTAATGAAATCATAACAAGTTGGAGACAGTAACAACTAATCCTGGGATACAGGTGATAGAAGCAGGTATGTTTGGAAAGATGAGAATGGTAATTCCCTGTTGCTTGTTGCATTTGAAAAGACAGTTCTTTACATTTGTCAAAATTTCTTCTTCTGAATATGTGTGCAAGCAGAGACAAAACACGTCTGATAAATAGGAGCGTTCTGCCTTAATAATACTTAGCTTTGGAAACATGTTAAGCAAAAGAAATTAATCATCACAGGTTTAGCATCCTACCAGTGTGATCTGGTTAGCAGTTGCTACCGAGCAGGATCTTCAGAGTAGCACTTCAGAGAGACACTGGTGGTTTTCACTCCTCCACTACACAGCTATTTTGGAAAAGCTTTTGTATGTTACTGTGCTGCATTCTGTATGGGGCACTAGTTGTGAGGGGTACACAGTGCCCCTCATGTGATGGTGTTCTCATCACTGAGCTTGTCTCTTGCTGCCCAAAGGTTTTCTGGAAAACACTGTTTTCTGTGGAGTCTGCAGGAGCAAGGAGTTGGACCCCATGCTTGTACCACATTTGATGATGTTGGTAGATATATTCATGCTCTCTCAAAATAATCACCCAGAGCTCTCATATTGTGTCTACCACCAGGAGTCTCATGCTTTTGCAGTAGCAGCTCCTCTTTAGATTTAACATGGATGCCATTACAACAGTAATGTTCAGTTTTCATTGGGATTGTGCTACCAGTAGGATCTCTCTTGGAATGAAAGGAAATTTTAAATAAACCTAAATTAAAGGTAGTTGCCCCTGTAAGAGCGTAATATTCATGATGGCAGACACAATGTAAAAGCTGTGGGTGACTATTTCAAGACTTCTCCTACTTGTCACTGGTACATGTAACCTCTTCACTGTAGTATTGAAGCAGCTCACAACCACTAATCTGTTTCCTTACTGGAAAGGGTGGTACTTGGGATGACACTGATTTTTCAAATGGCAGTTGGGGAACAAGGGAAATAGCTGTGCCATATCAAGCACACAAGCTGTGGTGGACCAGGACATCACACCGGTCACTCTGGACTTCCTGAGAACCTTTGCTTCTAGCTAGTCTTGCCTTGGGCATAGCTGTTCTGAGCTATGTGCGTTCCTCCAGCCCCTGAGAAGGGGGGAGGCTAAGAGGTTGTCTGGTTGTTTCTAGGTGATAGTTAGACATGGTTTCTTTAAGAGGTTCATACTTGACTGCAAGGAATTTAAAAGAGTCAATACTGCGACCTTGAGGGTATTCTCAGGCACTGCTACAGAAGGAAATGGGAAAGCATGAAGGAGGTGGGCTAAGCTTCTTTCATGTCTCTAGAGACTGTTGCAGTTTCCTTCTCAAATTACCTGGGCTGAGATGGTGAATTTGGAATGGATTCTAAAAATGTACCCATTGCCATTTTCCTTTTTATTTTCATAGCAGCTAGGAAGGTGCTGGGAACCTGGTAGCTACAATTTGGTCTTCAATCAAAATTGGTGGCAGTTTGTTTAACAAACATCAAGGTAGAGCCTCAGGAACACAATCCTTACAAGCTTGCTTCTAGGGCTGAAATGAGATGTGAATAGTGCACAGTCTTTGTGATAACTTGCCTGCAGAAATGGAGAAGCCATTGGGGACCTGTTCCCACTGCTCGTCCACCCATGTGGCATTGGTTTATTGGGGAGTTTGTAGCTTCACTGTTTGTGTGGGCATTGGTCTATGTACTGTTGTTCTGAGAACCCATCTTTTATTTAAATGGGTTTTTTCCAATCTATTACTCATCAAGATGAATTGCTATCTCCTGCTGAAATAGATGTCTTTCAAATATGCCTCTGGACTCTTATTACTTCAAGTGCGGCAGAACTCTGATTTATCTTAGATTTTCCTCACTGTTCAAGGTTTCAGTAAAAAAAAAGTCTTGACTCAGAAAACCAATGATGGTATATTATTTTTTTTAACTGTGGTTTATAAATTAAGGCAATTTAACAAGGCAGTTATAAAAGCCTGCTGTTTTCCTGCAAAGCCTTAAAGCATCCGCTTAGAGTCAGATGTCCATTTTCATGTCTGTGATTCAGTAGAGCACTTGTTCAAATGCTTGACACTAATCTCTACAGTCTAGTGGTCCTAAAATCCATCCAACTCCATGTCTGTGCCAAGGCAAAACTAGAACACACACAAATGCCTCAGAACTGTTCACCAGCATCAACATAAACCTCCATTTTTTCCCCACTTTTACAAGTACACTTAATTAGTTGATCAAGATGGAAGAGTGTGATTATGAAAAGCATGTGTGACTTTCAAAATTATCTATTTGATGTATAAGTGCTAATGCACATTGGTAGTGTTCTGTGTGTACCTTGTGTGCAATCAAATTTGCATGGAGAAAGTTAGCTTTGAGAAACTTCAATTAGTGCTTAGGTACAACAGAGCTATCCATCCCCAAGGTGTGATCACATTTCATGTGGATTACCCAGAGCTGAGCTCTGAAGTGCCACAGGCTCCCCTCATTCCATAGCCAGCTGTCTTATGACTGGCTACTGATACTGTTGGAAAGTACCTGCCTTTTTGTGATTGTACAACAGTGTTTTCTGTTTCTGTACCTTGACCTTTTTCTGCTCCTTGACCTGCTAGCTTCTGACACTTACTTAATATTCAGCATCCTGCTGATATTAATCCTGCTGACTTTTTATCCTCTAGTGTTGGAGACCAATTGTACAAGAATGGCTGAATGGGGAACAAGGGACAGTGGTGTCTGCAGAGACAGTGTGATGCAGACAGCAACAGGCACAGAATCTTGTATGGTTCTGTGAGTCTCTGTAGCCAGACAAATACAATGACTTTTGGAAAGCGAAATTTGTAGTTGTCTCCACACTCAACAATAATTTTACTGGAGTAGCTAACATTAAATTCAGCTTTTTACTGGAATGCAAGTTAGACAGAAAACAGTGATGTTTTCTGAGCATCTCTGGTGTGTTCAACAGTGCATGAGTAATCCTCATACTATAAAATATGGTTTGAATTTTTGGTCAGGCTTCAGAGATGCTGCTTTTAAAGTTGAATAGGCCATATATCTGCCTCTCTGTATGAAGTGTTGCATTTTTCATAGCCTGGGTTATTTCTCTGTTCTAAGAAACTTTCTTTTGGCACACCCATTATTTTCAGTACTGCACATGGTTGTGGTTTTGGTCCAGCCTGGGAACAAAGCTTGGATTTTGCTGTGAGTGGTTTACCACCAGTGTGACATCTGAAATCTTAGTCTTCCCTGTGGCTAAATGAAACTGGAGGATCCATGCAGACAGAGGATCCATACTCTGACCAGCAATTACAAATGAGACTTTTACTGGATGTGATGATCAATAGGAGTGTGTGGGAGGAGGTAACAGCAAGAGGTGAACATGCAGCACTGGAGGCAAGCAGCGTGATAGAGGGATCAGAACCTTTTTATTGCCTCAAACAAAATGCTGCTGTTGAAAATTACTTGTTTAACCACTCTCCTTTTGTTCCCTTGAAAAAAATGCCTGCCTGCTTGGAAAAATACATGCCTGGACCTGTTTAATTTTTCTTTAAACAACTTTGTGTGTGTGTTCACATTGTACTGCCTTTTCAAGCTGTTCCTAGCTCCCCTAGGAACTTTCCCTACAAATGACCAGCTGTTAAGAGTTTATTAACAAGCTGGGAGTGTTTTGTTAACAAGGTTTCCTAGTGTCCTCCTTCTCCAAATGATCCTCCTTTCACCTGAGGAAACACAACCCAGTTCCTGCTGCTGTTGACTTGCAGTTATGAATATCCCCATAGACACTTCAGAGCCATGAGCTTGAAGTCAGAACCTCCTCACAGGCAGACCCAGCTTGCTGCCTCCTTGTCCCAACAACCAGATGGCCAAATGTCTCATGCCAACAATCTGCTGCTCAGAGACCCTGTTTTACCCTAGCCTTGGCCCAGAGGAGGCTGGAGAAGGATGAGCTGTCCTTCATCTTGCATGCTCTTCTTGGCATGTCACTGCTTTTCTTGATGGGAAGAGCTTCCCCTGCCACCACCATGGCCATGAAGCCTGGGCAGGTTTGACCTGCTAGGGATCTTTTCACTGAGAGTATTCATGGACACAAGGCCACTGGGTTTGCAGAATCGAATGTCAAGGGGAAGGTCTGAATGATATGTGCTCACTAATGCTAGGTCTCCCTTTGGCAACAGCACTTTTTCTCTCCCAAAATGGAGGTGGCCTCATTTCACGCACAGGGTGCATGATACTCCCCAAGAGCCTGCACAGTGGTATGATATTTGACCTCAAGCACCATTCACAGCTCTGCTTGATGTACCAGCAGTTACATTTATCCTGGGCCTTTTGATGCTGCTTCTAACCTTGCTCTCGGTGGCCCTGAGCCTCCCCACATGGTTGGTTCCCACCTGTCCTTATTCAAGCATTCACATCTTCATCAGCTTGTTACAGATCATCACTATCCCACCATCCCCCCACTCCTTCAGGCTAATCCTCCCACATGGCTCTTCCTTCCAGCACATCGTGTTTTTCCTTAGCCCATGGGGTACTTACTCTCCCTCCTGTCAGATCCCTGTGTTGACTTCCAAGCCTAGTCTCCGTAGTCTGCAAGCCCAGCTTCCACTTTCATCTCTGTGTGTCCAATGTCCACCCTCTCCCTCAACCATCCCAGCGCCCCGGGGCGAGGGCCTAGTTTCCCACTCTGTGGAGGAGCATAGTCTCCCTCGGCTGTGGAGGAGCACAGGGAAGTGCGGGCAGGGTGCGGCTGGGCTGGTCGCCTTCTCCTGGGTCCCCCTCAGAGATGGATCCGCTGCTCGGCCCGCGGGCCAGGGACGGCGGGCGCTTTGGGGCGCGGTTTGGGGCGGTGGGGGGCGCGGAGCCCAGCCGTGCCGTGCGGGCAGTCGGGGCGCGGCGGCGGTGGGCGCTGACGCACGGCGGGGCGGGCACGGCGCTATAAAGGCGGCGGCGGCGGCGGCGGCGGGGCGGCAGCACCATGGAGAGCTGCCGGGCGCTGGCGCTGTGCGCCGTGGCCGCCGCGCTGCTGCTGAGCGCCCGCGGGCAGGGATCGACCCCGCCGCGCCGCGCCCGCGACCTGGGACCGCCCGGCGGCGGCGGCGCTTCCCGGGAGAAGGAGCTGGTGCGGAGGGGGCCGGGGCCGGGAGCGGGGGAGCCGCCGGGGCGGGCGCGGTCTGACGGCGGCTCTGTGGTCTTTCGACAGATCGAGGCGCTGCAGGAGGTGCTGGAGAAGCTCAAGAGCAAGAGAGGTCCGCACTACGAGAAGAAGTTCGGGCAGGTGCCCATGGTAGGTATCCCGGGGAGACTGGTCTGGACGGGACCGGGATGGGAGTAAGAAGGAAAGGGAAGGGGGCAGAGCAGAACGAAGCGGGACGGGACGGAATGGTAAAGGAGCGGGAAGGGGAGGAATGGGGAAGGGATAGAATGGGGACTGGGACTGGGACTGGGACTGGGACTGGGACTGGGACAGGGACAGGGATGGGAAAGGGAAGGGAAGGGAAGGGAAGGGAAGGGAAGGGAAGGGAAGGGAAGGGAAGGGAAGGGAAGGGAAGGGAAGGGAAGGGGCAGAATGGGACTAGTCTAGACAGGAAGGACCACACGGGAGGGAATAGGACAAGGCTAGAAGGGACGGGACGGGACTATTTGGCTGCCGCTGGTGGCGGTCTCACTCACCGCCGGCCGCTGTCCGCAGTGCGACGCCGGGGAGCAGTGCGCCGTGAGGAAGGGGGCTCGCATCGGGAAGCTCTGCGACTGCCCCCGGGGGACGTCGTGCAATTCCTTCCTCCTGAAGTGCCTGTAAGCAGAGGCGCCCCGGGACAAGCCGCCGGGAGCGCCGGCACTGACTTCTGGCCGCCCCGACGTGCCGGCGACTTCCCGCAGCTCCTCCGCCCGAGAGACGCAGCGAGAAGCCCCCGCGTCGCCCGTGTAACGCCGTCCGTGACACCCGACATCCGTGGAGCTGTTTTCTTTCTCTCCCCCGCCCCACCCCGTCCTCTCCCTCCCCTCCTCCCCTGCTTGTTTTTGTCCGTCCAGGAAAATCCCGGGCCGTGCCTTGGCAGTAGAGGTGCCGGTCCCGGGAGCTCAGTGCCGTCCCAGCGCAGACCCGAGCAGTGCAGAGCCGTGCCGGGAAGCGGTACCGGCCCCGTGCCGTGCCCCGGGCTGTCCGGCTCCTTCCTCGGGCGGGAAACATCCACCCCCAGCCGGCTGGAGGAGCCGGCGCCAGGGGATTCCCCTGGGATGGGTGGGGGTAGCGGGGACAGGGACGGGATGCGGGTGTGTCCAGAGCACCCTGGCCCACTCTCTCTTGCTTCCCCGCTGAAAGGGCCCAGGTCGGCACACCCCAGAGCAAGCAGCCCGCAGCCTTCGGTGGGGTTCACCAGCACCGCTGGCCTCAGGCCAAGCCCAGCTGTGCTCGTTCTGTGCAGTCGAAAGACCGGCAAGAGACACTGATGGTGTGCAGAGGTCCGGCACTAGCCTGGCTGGGGTGGGGCTGGGGGGAAATCGGTTGCTTTACCAGGGCCACCACGGAGAGAAAGCTGTCTGGATTCGTTGCAAACTACCTGGGGATATCCAAGTCACCTAGACCAAACGGCTCACATTTCTACAGTGAACTGATGTATATAAATATGTCTGTTCTCCACAGGTACACTGTGTATTTCAGCAAACTCATGATGTGTTTTAATCCTTTGTTTGTCTCTATTAATAAAGTCAGTGTTCTGATGACGGTATTTTGGGTGTTTAAATTCACACGTGGGAATCCCTAGCACTTAGAGGGAGAGGCTCAGGATATCTCCAAAACTACTGCAAGTTACTGTATGCTTTAGCCAGGCAGTCAGCCAGGTCAGGACAGGACTAGAAACCAAGGTTCACGTCCCTCTGGTGCTGCTCGGCTGATGTCTGCTGCCTCCCCACAGACACCCAGAAGGACTGTGACAAACACAGAGGCTTAGGACCACAGGTTTTTCTTTGGGAGAGGACAGGGTGTATCCCAGCTGCAGGGACTTGTCTGGGGAGGCAGTGTATGAAGGAAGGGCAACCAACATGAGCTGGACCATCTGTGTTATTTTGGTTCCCTTAAAGGACGGATCACTGAAGGAACTTCTTTCCTCTCCTTTGTCACAATTTATCTGTGTGTCTGGTCCTTGCAAGAACCAGCTCTTAATTCTGTCAGCATGGAGATGAGGGGCTGCACGGGCCAAGACAGACACAGGGGAAAGACATACAAGGAAATTTCATATTTCTTGCTGAAGAGAGCACCAGTTTAGGTGAGAAACCCAGAGTTTTGTGAGAAAAGGCTTCTGTAAGGCATTTGATTTACTCCTAAACAGTAAGAGCACATAAGCAATTCTAACTGAGGTACAGAGAAGCTGATTTCAAAAAGAGACCCACCACTGCTCATTTTGCTAGCAGCATTACTACCGTTATTATTGCTGTAGTTGCTGGGGTTTGTTGATGTTATTAGTTATTTTTCTCCAGGACTGGAATTAGCTCTTAGCCTGGAGAAGGACAAAGGAAAGGGTAGCTGAAAACACCCGGAGTGTGAAAGCTGTTTTAACAGGCGGGGCCACGAGACTGAGTTGCACCTTTCATGGACAAGAGAGTATTTTGGAGTGGGGGACTGTGTATGTGGGGGAATCAGGAGGGGAGGGGTAAATTAAAGCAAGAGCCATGGTGCATTTGGTGGGAACACTGTTCAGAGAGGACTTGACAGAGAGAAATGGTATGTAGTGAGCAGGAATAGCACAGACAGGGGTGGCAGCCAGCTCTGCATGCAACTTTTGTGACTCTGGGTGAGTAACGCCTGTGGGGGAGAGGTGTGATCGTGCATTCGCAGGGCTGGAGCCAAGTGTCATGTTTTGTAAAATTGTAACTGCTTGTGGATGTTTTTATGGTAGTTCCCAGAGATATTGTAGAAATCCATAATCTCTCAAGGAATAATGAAATCATTTTTGTAGCATCTCCGTTTGGTTTTCATACAAACAATAACTTATTAATTAACTCCTTAATAAGGACTTATATTTTGGTATTTTTTATACTCTGGCTGTTTGATGGTCCTACCAGCACATCACCGCAAAATGGACACATTGCACTTGTGTCCAGCCCCAAGTACCACAGTCGTCTCAATAAATTGCTCATGTAGATTGACTCCACATGTAGCATTTATTGAAGATGTATTTACACAGAATAGGATTGAACCATAAAATATTGGACTAAAATATACCAAGAACTATTCAGTTTATGTGTTGACTTTATAGTTTTTGTTCTGCCTGATTACAGCACTTGAAATTATAAAGAAGGTTTAGAAAAAGATCAAAATTATAAATTTAAAACCTAACTTAAGGAATCAGGATTTCGGGTTTACTTTCATGATACTGGCATTATGACAATACTCTCTGCAATATTGTGTGCACTAACCTGAGGGCTCTTAGCATGTTGATTATATACATGGCCACTTACATGACATTACAGATATTTCTGTTGAAGAGATTAAAAAAACAATAGGCGAGGAGAGAAACTTGTGCTGTAAGAGTCAGGATAGAATTGGCATTTGTGTATTTTTCACTCCTGAAATCAATTACATGAAATTACACAATTTTTAGTTTTAAAATATCTCCTGGTTTCACCTTACTAACACTTCCAAGGTGGGCCCTAGACACAACATGTCCAAAACAAGAAGAACAGATTTTGAGTGTTCATCTTGGATTTAAACACCAGAGAGGGCTGCAAGAAAATCTGGAATCAATAACTGTGGTTCGGAATTAATGTGTTTACTAAGTATGAAGTAGAAAAACCCAGCTGCTTCAAGTCCTGTTGTATTAGGAATCAACCACAGTAATTCTACTTGTCTCCTGCCAACTCCATTTGAAGACCAAATTTTTCTTTTTGACTGGATCTTCCAGCTAGAAAGAGATGTGAAAACTGCAACTAGAGGGCTGATTGTCAGGTCATTTCCTTCTGTGTGGTGGACTGACCAGCAGTTTCAGCTGGCCCCACAGCCCAGGGAATCAGTGTTGTGTGCCTGGGTTACTCACCAGTTTTGGAGGCTCCTGGCAGGTACCAGGCACTTGCATTTGGCTAAAATATTAGCCCTGCTTTGAGTTACTCTGCACATGAAGACTGAAACACAGGGAGACACCATGAAAAATTGCACAAGTACTGAGAGGAAAACTGAGGTAAACATCAAAAGTCACAGTGTTTGGAGGTAACATTGCATGAATAAAATGTATTTCACTTATGCTGGACAAATCCCATGACATTTTCTCCTGAGGTAAGTTTGTTCCCCCCTCTTTCCCCACCCCATTTCTTTCAGGACCTCCTTCTTTGAGTTAGCAGAGAAAATAGTTACACACTAATCAACACTGACTGATAGAATATGTGGATGTTTTCAAGCGTTCTACTTTTTCATAACTTGTATAGAAGTACATGACTTTGCATCCAGCCAGTTGCTCGTCCTTGTAAGGTTTCTGTTTAACAAAAGCAGTGGAGACTTTATGCCTTTCTGCTGGTGGTAGATCCCCCACCGATTGGAGGTGGGCAAAAATGAAACCAGCAGAAGAACAAGAGGTGGCACTGTTGTAATGGAATGACATTTTCAGCACACAGCTGTCTCTCTTCTAAATGAGTCTGTTAGCTTAACAGTGATGAATAGGATTTTGGGGAGTGGATTTTTTTTTTTTTCTTTACAATAGAGCAATTTGCAAGCAGCCATACTTTGCCTGTTTAGAGAATCTGTGGCCCCTTACAACTCCCAGCAACTCAGCCTTCAGATGCAGATCTCTAGGAGATGTAGTAACAGCCCTTGCTGGGAAGGAAGAGTGCACAAAAAGAGAGTGAGGAACCTGAGCAGCCTTCCTTCACACCCCTCTCCCCACCAGTTATTCATCTCATCTGTGTGAGCCTTTTTTCAGCTCAGGTCTGGGCCTTCAGATTTAGGCAAGATTGTGCAGAAGGTGTGTGGGACCTGTCTGGAGCCTTTTCACACAGTCTGTCTGCAGTAGCAGCTGTAATGAGATTGGAAATGAAAACATAAATACTGATTAAGCATTCAAGGGTGTCTTTTAATTCCTCCCAAGTAAATGGCAAATACTCTTTTTATGTGGTAATTGACTTGACTGCAACTTGGAGATCCTGCCCGTTTTGCCTGGGAGGCAGAATATCATCTCACTTGCAGGCACTACTGTAAGAGAATGACCACGACCACACAGGAGCCAGACTCAGTCCTGGAAGTACTCCCCTTCTTCCAGTCTCCTGTGATTGTCTTGTAGGATCCTACAGGATTCACAGAAAAGATCACAGCAATGCAAAGAACCAGCTGCTGGGTTCCAGCTGTGAACCACAAATTACATTTCAGGGTCTGGCACAGGGAGAGTGGATGGTGGTGAGGGCTCACTTATATGCCTGGGAAGAAAGATCTCCTGGAAGCTGTGTGTATTAAGGCACACAAGAACCGGGAGATGATTTTAAACAGCCAGCACAACTTCACCAGGGGCAAATCGTGTCTAGCCAACCCAGTGGTTTTCTCTGGTGGAGTGACAAGAGAAGAGCTACAGATATCATCTTTCTGGACTTCTATAAAGCCTTTGGACAGGACTCCACCACATCCTCCTCACTAAATTGGAGTGAGATGAATTTGATTGCTGGATTAGGAATTGACCAGATGGTCACACCCAGAGGGTAGTGGTCAACTGCCCAATGTCCAGAGGGACATCAGTGAAAAGTGGTGTCTCCCAGGAGTCTGTATTGGGATCAGTACTGTTAAATGTCTTCAACAATGGCAGTGGCATTAAGTGCAGGTTTGCAGATGACCCGAAGCTGAGTGGTGCAGCTGACATTCCTGAAGAGCAGGATGCCAACCAGAAGCTCGGAAAGGGGCCCATGGGAATCTCATGAGGTTTAACAAGACCAAGTTCAAGGTGCTGTACCGGGGTCAGGACAACCCCCATCATCATCAGCACAGGCTGGGGCTGAGCAGATGGAGAGCAGCCCTGTGAGAAGGCCTTGGGGGTGCTGCTGGGTGAGAGGCTGGACATGACCCAGCCATGGGCACTCCCAGCCCAGAGAGCCAAACTTGTTCTGGGCTGCATCCAAAGCAGCGTGGGCAGCAGGGGAGGGAGGGGATTCTGTCCCTCTGCTCTGCTCTGGTGAGACCCCACCTGGAACCCTGCATCCAGCTCTGGGGTCCCAGCACAGGAAGGACACGGACCTGTTGGAATAGGTTCAGAGGATGTCTGCAGAAATGATCAGAGGGATGGAAGACCTCACCTATGAGGAAAGACTGAGACAGTTGGGGTTGTTCAGAGAACAGAGGGCTCCAGGAAGATCCTATTGCAGTCTTTCAGTACTCACAGGGGTGTTATCATAAAGATGGGCCCCACTCGTGGCAGAACCTGCTGTAATATGACAGAGTTCAGTGGTTTTAAACTGAGGAAGGGTAAATTTAAGTTGGATATAAGGAAGTAATTTTATGATGAGGGTGGCAAAAAAATGGCACAGGTGCCCCAGAGATGCAGTAGGTGCCTGAACCTGGAAACACTCAAGGTCAGGTTGGACAGGGCTCCAAGCAACCTAATCTAGTAGAAGACATCCCTGCTCATTGCAGGGAGGTATCGGAGCAGACAGCCTCTGAAGGATCAACCCAAAGGACTGATTCCATAACTCTAAAGAAAAGACATTATACCCTACCATTCTTCACAACAGACTTATTAGCTCCAGTTAGTGGTCATACGAGGTGTGCTAATTTTCTCCCTTATGGAGCTGGACCTCCAGTATGTCTGCCTGCACTGACCTGGTTAAAGCACACTTCCCCTGACTAACCTTCCAGACTATTTATAATTCATTAATGACACAAAGTTTTCAGGTACATTTCTCTGTTGTATCAGGTAGAAAATTATCTGCTTTTTCCAAAAAGCTCTGCAGAGCAATCCTGCATTTGTTTCCCTTTTTTTATAGCCTTGTGTTGGTTTTGCACAGCGTGGTTTTTGGTAGCAGGGGACCACAGAGGTGGCTTCTGTGAGAAGCTGCTGGAAACTTCCACCATGTCTGTCAGAGAAAATCCCTGATGGCTCTGAGGATGGACATGCCACTGGCCAAGGCTGGGCTAATTAGAGAGGTTGATAACACCTCTGTGATAACAGATTTAAGGAGAAAATCAAAACTAAGTGGGGCACACACAGCTATTTTTTCTAGTCAGAGAAGAGGAGGAGGTGAGAACATGTGAGGAAAATATGGAGACACCAAGGTCAGTGGAGAAGGAGGGGCAGGATGGGCTCCAGGCACCGGAGGTGAGGTTCCCCTGCAGTCCCTGGTGCAGCCCATGGTGAAGCAGCTGTGCCCTGCAGCCCCTGGGGATCAACAGGGGATGCAGAGATCCACCCACAGCCCGTGGAGGAGCTCATGCTGGAGCAGGTGGATGCCTGGAGGAGGCTGTGATCCAGTGGGAGACCCATGGGGGGGGGGGCCCTGCTTCCAGGCTGGAGCAGTCTGTCCTTGGGGCACTGCAGCCCATGGGAGGAGAGCCACATCACAGCAATCTTGGGAGGGCTGCTGCTTCTTAGATTTGGAGCCACGCTGGAGAAGATCACAGAGAACTGTCCAGGAGAGATTGTGGGAGGGACCCCACAATCTCACAGACTTCTCTCCCTGTGCAGCAGAAGAAAACCTCGAATGCCAAACTGACCAGAACCCCACACCTGGCCTCCTTGCGCTGTCGGTGGGAAGGAGGGAGGGGCTGGGGGAAGAAAAGGTATTTTTAAGGGCTTGTTTTACTTCTCATTATTCTCCTCTGATATTGTTAGTAATAATTTCACTTTATACCTCTAAGTTGAGCCTGTGTTGCCCTTGGAATGTTTTCTTCTGGTTCTTAACTCATGAAGCCTTCATTAAGTTTTTCCCTCCTCTGCCCAGCAGGGGAGGGTGAGTGAGTGCCTTTTGCGGGTGCCTGGCATTTGGCCAGTGTCAAACCACAACAAGCCTTCAGAATAGTCATTGAGTTCATGAATATTTGCAACAAGATTTCACAAGTCTTGTTTAGAAGTTTGGCATTTTTAAAAAAAATCATCTTTTCATGACATCTATAAGGAGTTAAAGAAACCAAACCACAGACTCAGTTAAGAAATGCAATAACTAAGCATTAGAAGACTGCTTCAGTATCTTCCAGACCAAGATAAAGACTTCTTTGATATACAGGATTGTTTAAAGCATAATTGAATTCTGGTTGTGAATTTGGGAGACATCACTGCCAGTGGTCTGCTTGCATTTATCCATAAAACAGGTAACGTTTCAGACCAAAGTGCATATTCTTGCCAGACAGTGATCATAGAAATGAAACTAATGATGACAATAGGATGCTGTGTTAAACAATTGCAACTAAAATTAAGCACATAATTAAAAGCATAAAGCCAAGGGAGAGATTATTACTTTTTAGGTGACATATCCATGGAGGATGCTGTACAAGGCATAGTTCTATTGTAACCTCACCTCTTAGTTGTATTGATGGAATAATCAGCAGTCTTTATGAAATACATCAGGGAGGATATTTTTCTGCACCTGAACACAGAATTTTTGGTCTTATTTAAATTGTGATACTAAACTCATGCGGAGATAAGTAGATAGTGAACCTGTCCTTTTAAACAGCAGTATCAAGAAGGGATAAAATAATTTATTTGTATCAAAAAACAAGGGAAGATTTTTTTCCTGACAATATATTATAAGCAGTACTGCAGGTGCAAGATTTCATAATGAACCAGTGGAGGACAGGAGATGTAAATGCACACCACCTAGGATGGTGCATTGTTCCCTGCCAAGGCTGCAAGGCCTGAAATCCTTTGTCACCCATACTTTTTTATTCCTGATACACATTAAATGACAGGAATTTAGAATATGTTGTACCCTAAGTAGAGCTGATCTAGCAGGTTTTTGCATGCAGTATTTCACCCTCATTATATACATAAGGAACACTGTGGTTCAGGATACAAAGCTGTTTTCTCGAGTTGTTTCAATTACTTTTGACGGTAATCCTTTAAATCTACCTTCATGAGATCATTCAGCACTCATGTTCTCATGTTACACACAAGTGCATTCTCTGCATCTCATGTTCATCAGAATATACTTCAGTTTCATTTAACTCACCTGCTACAAGCTTATACATCTTTTTATATCTGTTACTCTGTGAATTCAAATTGGATTCAAATTTACCTAGTTTTAATAGTATTCTTATGCAGAAAAGTTATTCAACACTCAGCAAAAAAAATCTAAGACACAAATGTAATAGAATACTCTTATATTGATGCGCAAAATACTTGGACTGTCTTTTTTGTTCATAGAAAAAAACCACAGAATTAAACAGAAAATGGTGATTGTACTGAAAAATTCTTGGGGAATGACTGCTGTGCAATAAGAGCATTATATAGAGAATTATATACAGAATTCTGTAGGAGGATTTTAAAAAGCTGCAAGAATATGCAGTTCTCTAAGAACCATAGAATATCCTAAGGTGGGAAGGACCCACAAGGATCATTAAGTCCAGCACCTGTCTCTGAGTAAGGCACCCCAAGAGTCACATCATGTGCCTGAGAGCATTGTCCAAACACTTCCTGAACTCTGTGCTCAGGTCACAGGTGCTGTGACGACTTCTCTGCAGAGTCTATTCCAGTGTCTGTCCGGGTAAAGAGCTGTTTCCAAATATCTAGCCTAAATGTCCTCGACACAGCTTTGAGCCATGCCCTCAGGAATTAAACTCTGCAACTACTGAGTAGTTTCTACAGAGAACTGCATGCAAACTATATGCAGTTCTGAATTTCTGTACAAAGTAATCCAAACAGGAAAACAAACACAACAACAAAATTCAGGGACAGTTTAGTGGCTGGAGATCCACTGGTGGTTGAATCTGTTGTTCTTTTATTTAGATACCAGTACTGTAACCTAGCCAAACTGCATATTTGTTCTGATTTGGATTTACTTATGCCATTTCATTGCTATTGCACTATTTCTAGGGCTACTTCTATCTCATAAATCCTTAACTTAGTAAAGCACTGGAGATCTGAAGAACCATGGAAAACTTCGCAGCTTCAGCTGAAGACACCACGTAAGCTCTATTTTGAGAAACACCCAAACTTGGGAAGGCAGTGGTAGCTCAAAAGAAAGACCTGGGACAGAAGTTGTTTAGATTATTTGTTATCAGAATATTTCTGATGGTGTTTGAGAAAATTAACATGTGAGGTACATACAGCTTTGCTAATTACTGCCTTCTTGTTTGGGCAATAGCCAGCAACTATTGGAGAAACATGGGTAAGACTTTAGGAAACATGGGTAAGACTTTAGGAAACATGGGTAAGACTTTAGGTTCCCGCTGTTATGTCAGGTTTGGGGCTGTGGAAGGTGCTCCAGGATGAAGCTCCGGGTTTGGCACGGGGTTTGGCCTTTGCGCGCCGTGAACACAAGAGGGTGCTGGTTACTGTGCGGAGACTTCCCCTTAGGAAACAACTTTTATTTATCTTAGTTCCAGAATGGAAAGGTGAGAGAGGGAAGTCTGCTGCCCTGACGACCCATACGCCGGGTACTGAAAAGGCATGATCACGGTCACCAGTATGCATGAAATCATAGTTATTCAAGTAAACTCCCTTGAATTGAAGTTACAGGTATTTACTGTTTGCACCCTTCTTCATCCAGCCTTTACTCTTCCCGAAGTCAAAGAAAGTAGTATTAAAAAAGGATGCAACTTCATGGCATCATTGCAGCAGGTCTGGGAACTTGGATAAAGCAACTGTGCAGCTCTCCCATGTGAGGGTTTAGCACCCCTGGACTCAGAAGGCACACTGCACTGGAGACTTTTCATGCCACCAAAATTCTGGATGGAATTTTTTAGTCAAGTTTTACTTGCTTTATGGCTCCATAATGAGAATATTCTCATCCAAGCACTGTTAAATATATACACAGATTAGTTCTTAGATCATGTTCTACAAATTCAGCAGAAAATTGAAGCAGTCTTCACAGCATTTGCTGGGATATTGCTGGAAAAGAGTTTAGCAGTTGGTAGAGGAATTTTCACATCAGTTTGCTGGATTATGTATATTGGGGCTGGAAATGGGACATCTACATAAATGAGTAGTCAGGAGCCCAATTTGAACATCCAGCTAAAGGTTACCTGAGTAAATCTGGTACAGTGCCTGAGGAGGTACCACTTGAATTAAAATTAGTTCAGATACACACTTGGAGACGAGCAAGAGGCATTTGAAGATAGCCATGAGAAATTTCTTATGCTTTGATTATAATATCTTATGAATGTTGGGAATTTATTAACCAGCTTACTGACTGTGAGACAGGGGGTTAAGAAACATGGAATTTATTCAGATAAATTGTAGTTTTGGTTGGGGATGGGTGGGTTGTGCTGTGTAAGAAAGACAATTATTCATGCTCGTGTGCTTTTATTGTGTTTATTGTGGTTCAGGAGAGACTGATGTTGAGGTAGGAAAGATAAGCCAAAAAGGACATGGTGCTGTGTTAATTTTAAAATACCCTAAGTAGACTCTCACCAGTGTATTTCAGAATTGCTACTGCAGGCACACACACTTACCTATTTATGAATCAACCAATAAATCTCCCAGTATGCACGCATGCATACAGGTCAGCAGAAGATGCAAGCAAGTTCCATCATGTGATGGAAAAGGAGGAAAGAGCTTTGCAATAGTTTTCCTTCTGTATATGCCAACTTTTATCCAGTCCCTTCTTGTTCTTGAGCAAGCAGAACTACTTTTTTTTAGTACTACTATTAACTTTGTACTGTCTTTTTTAAGTAAGCCTAGCTTTTTCTCCTTGGAATGGCAGTAAGTAAACAGTTTCATTCCATTTCCTATTCAATTACGTCCCTTTTCCTTTTTCTTACTCTCCAGTCAGGAATACACTTCAGCTCTGGAAAACTTTTTATCTCTGAAAGAATACAAATGAAGCAGTGAATACAAAAAGCGAGCTCCTAAAATTTAAATAGGTACCTCATATTAATAAGTATTTAATAGGATAGAAACCAGCTAACAAAAAAAATAATGCAATTTACCCCTGAATTACAGAAGAAATGCTCTACAGAGCTGGCAGAAACCATGATTGAAACTGCTTCTAAGTACATCTGAAATACTTAATGCTAGGGATATTTGTCTATGGAGCGATCAAAAACTGAGTATTCGTCAAATACTATCTTGAGGATGCTCTTGGAAAGTAATCTAAGAAACTTCCTGATTATGAAAGAGACTATTTTAAGGAATTTTTACCAGCAGCCAACCTACATTCAAGTTCATTTTTTGAATTGAGATGTAGCTTTGCCTCTTTGCATTCTATCCTTCCTATCTAATTTTTTATGGCAGATCACCAAAGTCTTTGTCATTTACTGAAAAAAATTCCAAGGTAAGAAGCAAATATATGCTTTTGACAAACAGCTATTCTTGACAGCATTTTGACATTTGACAAAATGTTGACAAACAGCTTTCACTACAGTGCACCATCCGATGACTACTTCTTGTTTTGATGTGTGCACTAGGACTATGTGTGATGTGAGTGAACAGTTAAAATCTCCCTCTGGAAAAGATGTTCTGCAGTTGGTCTGGATGAGGATAGTCCTTTGTCTTAGAGAAGAGTCCTGACTGCTAATCTCCAGACAAGTCAACACACTGAAACAAGCAGTTTGTTTTTACCTGTGCCATGATCACAAAAGTATGAAACAAGAGAAACCTTTGTTCTGTGCTTTTTCTTGCCTCACTGCATGTCTCAATTGTGTTAGCAATTATCAGGTAGCAGGGCAGAGTAAAGTCAGTGCTATACAGAACATGTAGTCACATGAAATCAGATAGAGATTCTAAGTGCCAGATCCAGAGTAGAGGATAATGGAATCACTGGAAAAATCAAGTCTCTTTGCTTCCTCTTTTTCAGAAGACAGTTTATGTTACTAGTTTTCAACTAGCTTTGCCTCTCCCACCTTTCCCCTCCCCAGTTCATGGTATTTTCTTATTTTGGACATGTGTTATATTCACAGCACATTGCCATGGCCACAGGAGCTAAGCTGGCCAACTGCTGTTGAATGTTGATGACTCATGAAGAACATCCACTGGGCTGCCTGGCGGAGTACTTACTCAGTATTTCATTCCCCAGCTCCCTCCTGGACAAATTCTCTTCTTTTTTGGAGACACAAAGAGGTCTCCAAGTTCCCTCTACTCCTGTGTCACAAAGCAGGAGCAGAGTATGTAAGTGCTAGTGTTAGGATAGTAAGTGAAGCACAACAACTGAGCATTGTTACAGACTGAAGTTCATAGAAGATGTTTTAAACCAGACCTTGCTAACAATGAACTCAATTCCATGTCTGTATCCCCATTCTAAATAAAGACAGAACAATAGTTGTGCTGACACCAGCAAGGTCAGAATCTCACCCCAGGCCCTTGCCTTCCCCTTCTTTATAATTCTGCCTAGTCTTGTATTTGGCAAGAAAGATATGGATAATTTTCCTTGTTCTCGTTCAGCTCTTTCCTGCACCATTTATCATTCTTCTCAACGTATCAGATCATCTTTAACACAAATTTTAAGTTTATATGAAATCAGTTACACTTTAATGGAAGTGCACCTACTGAGTACGTTTATTACAATGTAGTAGACAGTTTAGAGTATTAAGAGTATAGTAGACATATTGTTCCTAAAGCACAGTTGTTTCCTACAGAAATAGTAAAATTTTGCTGTAACTCCTGTCTCATCACGGAATGTGCTTATGCTATGTAGTTTGTTGAGCATAAAGCCCAATACTACATGAGTACTACTGAATCACTGCCCTGTGGAAATGCTAAAAAAGAAATTTCTTCGCTCTCACAGCAGAGTTTATAACATCCAGCTGCAGTAAAAAACAAACAAATAATTGAATGGTACATCAATAGGACAGCTACAGCCTGGTTAATCCATTGAAGAACCCCATACAAAGACCTGTGGGCCTTTATTCCCTCAGAATTTATGCATTTGTTCCTCATCTGCCCTGCACGTGCCTCTTGGTGCAAAGGCAGCTTTAGGTCTGGGGCCTCCTAACACCTTATAGCATTCTTTACCCATGACCCCAGAGGAAGGCCAGCAACTGTTCTTATCTTGCTCAGACTCAGCTTCTGCTGAGGACTGCAGCCTCCTCATCTTCTAGTTTGTACTTCTGATGCACCAGTTCAGTTGACAGAGGATGGGAAATTAAGAAGAAATAAGGTTTAAAGTAAGGACTGCTAGGCAATAACTTAAACACTAGTTTGTAATCAACATTATTCTCACTGTACATGGTAGTAGGAAAATTACTAAGAAAATTAACTCTATTCCATCCAGAAACATCTCTAGATGAAAGCTTGCAACTACTGGTGTGCAACTCCAGAAAATTCAGCGACTCATTCAAGCAAATTCAAGGCAAACAACACACTATATAACACTCTTGTTGTAACTCTAAGTGCTTTATTCTTACTTAAAACTTGCATATTAAGCCAAACATTAATATCTCTCCACAAGGACCAGACCATAATCATTGTTTCCCAGTATCAAATCCCTGTCTCCATTTTTCTTTAATTCATTCTATCAGGTTAAGTATCTTCATTATTTTTATTTCAGAAAACCAAGTAATATTTATTTTGCTTATTAGAACAGCAGCACAAGGTCCAGTACCACAGGCTAGGTGCTCAAATAAGGGGACACTACTTGTTTGAGAGCAAGAAGTCACCTTGCCACAAGAAAGATGACAGCTGCTCTCTGGATCTCTGGTAGGTTTGGCACAATAGGGGAGCTGAATTTTCAGTTCTGTCTGCATCCTGCTTTTAGAACAAAGGTAATATGTTTTAGCCTTCAGACACTGTTATTTAAATATCAAATTAATTTCAACATCAATCAGTAGAGGAGAATTCTCTATGTTTGCTAGAATGATAGAATTTTCTACGACTATATTTGGTGTGCTACTCCGTGTTTGTCATCATGAGTGCATCAAAATATTAAATGTGTTATATACAATAAACATATATATAGAAGTTTAGGCATCACTTGAATGACTTCACACTGCAGATACATACATGGCTTAAGTGTAGGCTATCTAAAACTGAATATTACATAGCTGGAATTAATAAGAACATTTGATTATAATAATTTTGTTATGGTGGGTGCAGATAGTAACCCAAAGTTAGGTTTGGCAATGTCATAGCCTAATAATCATAAACTTATTTTATTTCATATATAGATCAAACACAGTACTTGAGTGACAAGAATGAGTTAGAAGTATAAAAGGACTAATTTTATGTGTACTTTCATATAATTTTGTGTATGCAATGTGGAATCGAGTTCTCCTTCATTATGCTTTAAGTAGAACTACTACTTGTGATCCAGCCTCTAATTTTAGATTCTCAAACCAAAATTCCAGTTGTGTGAAGTAACACCTTATATAGAATAAGTACATGAATTATGAAATTGCTACACAGAATTTATATTTTAAATGGGGTTTCCTGTACAGTAATCATGAGACCTTGTAGATTGTTTTACTGTTTTATTTTTCTTAAGTATTGAAAACAAATCAGTGAAATGCAGCTACATTTCATTATCAGATGCTCATTCATTTTATGACTACCACTGTATTCTCATTGCCCAACACCTTCTACTAGATGGCTCTTAACAGAAAGTACAAACAGGAAAAGTACACAAGGACGGAGAATACAATCAGAAAAGGAAAAAGTTATGTGAACAGAAATACTCATATGCAGACAACTCATAACCTCTCTGAAAATGTGTAGAGGACAGACAGAATCAACACTCAATTCTTGTCCTGTCCCCCCATGGCCCCCTCAAGCCCCTTTCTTTCTGCATCTCCACACTGACTTTTTTCAGAGCATGTTAAGCTATTTGCCCTTTGAGAAATGAAAAAATCCCAGTCAAATTCTGTTCCTCCTCTGTTGTACCTTGTCAGGTAACTAATACACACTTGCCTCATTGACTCAAAAGCAGGGCCAGAAAAATTAGATTTCAAGTTATGTGTAAAGACTAAAGCTGTTCCAAATGCCCATTACAATGTATAAATACCCTCTGCCGCAAACAGACAGGAAAGATGACAATATGTTGGCATAGCAGGTTTTTAGGTCAACAGCTATGCCAACATCTTGCCTCCTCTCCAGCTCTGCACAAAGGAACTTCTTGGAAAGGTGTCTGTGGGAACTGTACAATCTTTAACTGTGATTTGTTTGATCTAAAATAGAAAACTGAAATTTATGTAAAAGCTTCACACATCTGAATACCAGTCTCACCATACAGTGTACAGTAATGCTAATGTGAGTGGGTTTTTACTCCTTAGGCTATGAGATATAAAAAATTCTCTGATAAAAGCCAAGTTTGTAGTTCTGTGCCTATAACAGCTGCAGAGCAGAGACAGTGTTTTTCAACAAAGCAATAGTATATTCAGGACTTTTCTTACCAAAGCATCAATGAAATCCAAGAGAGAGGGTGGATGATCTAGAGCTGTATCTTAAACACCGCAGTGGAATCATGTTCTCAAGTGACTTCATTTTAAACTCATTTTCTGTTTGGTTTCTTTTTTTCCCCAGACTCACCTAAATAAAGAAGTGATTACAAAGGAAGAGATTTTAACATACACATTTGCTGTTATAAAAATACATCAGCAGCTTCATTCATACTTAGAAATCACACTTGTCACGTTCTTGTAATCTGCTTCCATTTGCACAAACATTTGCAGATGGTATTTTTGGGGGCATTGGATTTGCCAAGGATACAGATTTTCAGGAGGAAAGTGGTAGTCACTGCAAAACTGGAGAAAGACTCCTCCAATTTGTCTTGCTCACAGTGCACACTTCCACTCTTTGATGGTTGATTGGGATTTTCTTTTCTAAACAAAGGAGGGGAGATAATTTATTTCTCCAATCATGTACCTGGTTCTATAAAGCAGTCAGAATGGCAACAGTGAAATGTAAGAGTCTAATAAGTGTAAAGACAGTTGATAACCATACGGAGCACATTGACTAGGTCAGCCATTCACAACACCAAACATATACTTTACTGAACAGATGACATTGTCTGCTGAGGAAGCTGCCAACTGTACCTTTAATTTTAATTTCCAAACTCTGTATTCAAACCTGACACCTTCAGTTTATATCAGCATTGCAGAGTTTTGGTAGTTTTGGGGTTTTTTTTTCCTCCAGATTTTTAAGAATGAGAAAAAAAGCAAAGGAAAAATTGTTTATATTTGTTACATCTTTAACATAAGAGAAGTGCATTCATTGTCAGCAGACACCCTGGTATTTTAAAATTTTGTAGGCAATCTTCGAAGAAGCTGGGGTTCAGTAAAATCTTTCAAAGGTGAGGTTGCACAAAGTTGCTTCCTTTGGGTGTTACCTTGCTATCAATGATCAAGCCACTTCAAAATTTACAACCCAGAACCCTTAAAAAAGGGATGTGAAGACAGAAAAGTACATTTTTCCATGTTACATAACTAGAATAGAAAACATTCTGAAGCTAAGCACTTAATCACATTTCAAAATAGCACAAGAGTACCTTTTGTTGTCCTTGTTAACGCTTAATTACAATTAGCATGTGAGCTGACTTGAACAAAAGCCTGTTTTCCAACAATTACTCTCATCTAAAAAAACTGCCAAGTTGAAGACATGTGAATGACACTACATCCCCTTCGAAATATATTTAAGGGAAAGTTCTTAAATCTACCATTTGGGAATACTACCAGTGAATTCAATTAGAATTTTCCATTTAGTTATTTCAGGATGGGAAAAAGTTCTAATTCCTTAAATTGGAAAGTAAATTGAAAGTCTTGAATGCTTATTTCATAAAAATTCATGGATGTATAGAAAAAAACCCCACATACTTACTTGCCTATTTTGTGTTTGTTAAGCCTTTCTTTCTGCCTTTAGAAATTAGTTTATAAATATGTATGAAGTTTGTATGTTGATATATAACTTTTCTTTACCATTATCTTACAGATCTCTTATAAGTCAGTGTGGTTATTTTAAAACTTTTGCAATAATCTCTGAATTTGCTTAAGATAACAACTTTTCCGATACTTTTTTCTGAACTGAAAACTGCTTATATTTGGGATCATATTCTGCAGAATGTTTGCATGTACGTGTACTCACATCAGTAGAAGGTTTTTATACTCTGACATGACATAAAATAAACAAGATTTAAATTAAACAGCTGTGTCAGCAGACAAGATCAGGGTGTGTTAATGTCGATGGTCTCTGACCTGCCAATCTGATGTCTCATACAATCACTTCTGTCCTAACAAAGCCTGTTATTTTGGAGGGCAGTGTATGAAATGCAGTTTAGCCTGGACTTAGGCCAAGGGAGGCATTATTTCAAAGCTTCACATCCTGGCTGTGCCACTAACCCAAAGAGTCTGGACTTGGCATGCTGTGATGACCCAAAATCTGATCAGTTCAAACACAGGCAAGACTATGCTTTGCAGCAGTAACAAGCTGCTGCTGGAAATTAACATCCCATTTGACAAATCCACCTCTGAAACTTAAAGCAGAGATGTGTAGAGCTTGCAGAGCTAACATGAGGAGCTTGCAGCTCAAGATTCTGATAGATAATCTGCTGATAAAGCACCTTGGATACCACAGCTCATTTTAGACAAAGTTTACTGTAAAAGAAAAAAAGGAAGTTGTATATAATCCAATATAATTAATGGCTTTTGTATATTTTGTATATTTTTCCACAGACCCTATGCTACAGAAACCAACAGGTCAAGTGTCTGGCAGTACATCAAATGCTACCAAACACACAAAGCAAACCAGCTATTGAAAGAACCACTTTCTGACTATGGAGAAGTATATAATTATAGCTGATAAAACGAGAGGTGGGGTAGTGCATTTTTCTAAGTAGCTTCCCAACTTCTGTTCTCCCTGTTAAAAAGTTCAGTAGCAGAACACAACTTATCTTCAGTACAGCCAGGTCAGAATATGAGAGGGGAAAGCAAGCAGACCATGCAAGCAACTCATTTGATGCATTAAAGCATTTCCCACTCTCAGACTGCTCTTCACAATTTTCAAACACGGTGCAATGTGCAGGGGAGCAGGGAAGAGAGATAGCAAAAGAAGACATAACACACACAGAAAGAAGGGAGGTGATAACACAGGAGAATGGAAGCTTACAACAGCAAGGACCCACAGAAGGAAGAGAATTCCCCAAGGCCTGAGATGCCCTTGCAGAATCTCTTCAGCACCCTGCAGGCAGAGAAGAAAGACCCGCCAGATTGGGAGAAGCACCAGGGCAGCCCCATCTGCTCCCTGTATAAGAACCAGTACAGCAGCCCCATCTGGTCCCACATCACAGCCAGCACAACTAAGAAAAGGCAGAGGGTGATAGCAGTAGGTGTCTTCTGAGAGGTTCAGAGGTACCAAGAGACCTGACACTCTAGAGAGCTGCTGCTGCTATCTCACTGATAGACTACTGAGCCTTGTACAGTCCACTGATTGTTAAAAGCAATGGAAAATAAAGAAGCAAATGAAGAAAGTGGCTTCACTAAGGACAAACTGTGAGTGACAGATTTGGTGGCCTTCTACAGTGGGGTTACAGCAGTGGTGGACAAGGGAAGGGCAACAGACATTTTCTGCCTGTACTTAGGCAAAGCATTTGACATTGTCACACATGGCATTCTTGTCCCTAAGTTAGAGAGGCTTTGGTTTGATGGATGGACCACTCAGTCTATACAGAACCGGATGATTGCACTCAAAGAGCTGTGGTCAATGTCCAAATGGAATGCAGACCAGTGACAGGAGCTGTCCCTCAGGGGTCAGTACTGGGAGTGGTGCTGTTCAAGATTTGTCAGTGACATGGGCAGTGGGATCCAGGGCACCCTCAGCAAGTTTGCCACCAACACCAAGCTGTGTGGGGCAGCCAACACGCTGGAGGGAAGGGATGCCATCCAGAGGGGCCTGGACAGGCTGGAGAGGTGGAGCTGTGCAAACCCCATGAAGTTCAACAAGGCCAAGTGCAAGGTCCTGTACCTGAGCCAGGGCAATGCCAAGCACAGGTGCAGGCTGAGCAGAGAATGGAATGAGAGCAGCCCTGAGGAGAAGCACTTGGGGGTGTCAGTGTACAAGAGGCTGGACATGATCTCAATGTGCTCTCACAGCCCAGAAATCTAAGCATGTCCTGGGCTGCATTCAAAGCTGCGTGGCCAGCAGGGTGAGGGAGGGGTTTCACTTTGCTCTGGTGAGACCCCATCAGGACCCCATCAGGATTACTGTGTCCAGTTCTGGGGCCCCCAACATAAAAATGATGTGGACCTGCTGGAGAGTGTCCAGTGGAGTGCCAGAAATACTGAAGGGCTGGAGCACCTCTCCTATAAAAACAGGCTGAGAGAGTTGGGGTTCATCCTGGAGAGAATGCTGTTCTAAGGAGACCTTGTAGCAGCTTTCCAGTACCTGAAATGTGCTGAAGAGGGACTTTTGACAGGGATATCTAGTGATAGGGCAAGGGGTAATAGCTTTAAATTGAAAGGGGGAAGGTTCAGATTAGCTATCAGGTAGAAATTCTTTACTGTGAGAGTGGTGAGGCACTGGAAGAGGTCGCCCAGAGAAGCTGTAGCTGTCCCATCCCTGGAAGTGCTCAGAGCCAGGTTGGATGGAGCTCTGAGCAATCTGGTCTAGTGCAAGGTATCCCTGCCTATGACAGAGGGGTTGGAATTAGATGACCCTTAAGGTCTCTTCCAATCCAACCAATTCTATGATTCTGTGATTCTATGAAAAGTGCTTGAATCGGACACAGAATCAGCACCTCACTGAAACAAAGCTGTAGCTTTCAAAGAACCTTGAAACAAAAGGAAAACTACACATGGACAATGGAGGACAAGCTTTTGAGAGGGAAGAAAGGAAGGGAGAAATAATGATTGTTGATACTGATTCAGTGGGATGAGCCTTGCAGTAGAAAACACAAAGTTACCTTCAACCTTTAGCATTGCCTGGTTATTGTGTATAGACCTGCTCGGAGCAGGTTTAGACAACCAGTACTCAAAGCACTGGCAGCTGCCTTGAGCTTCTTCTATTATAGGACTCCCACTACCAGAACCAGAAGCTGCATTGGCATTTGCAAGGCAGAGTATGTGTGAGGGAAAGCACCAGGAGAAAACAGGCAGCCTTACGGGCACAGTTTAATCCCTGTAATTGTGCAGAGCTGGTAATGTAAAGGTCTACAAACAAATTCTGAATCTTCATAAAACTTGGAATTTGGGATATTCCCTCAAGGATTTTGTTTTTAAACCAAGTATTTTGGCAGCCTCTGACATGCATGATCCATTTCAATATATTTTTTCACTAATTATAGAGAGACTATGCCTAATTTCCTCAGAATAATAGCCTGAATTTTTTTAAGATAAGAGTCTGTCATAAATTGACTTAATTGCATTTTAATTAATTTTCATTCATTGCACTGGCTAAAGTGTTTTCTCCCATTAAATGCAGAATAAGCACATTTTTGTAGGAAAGAAACACTTTGCTTCAAGGAAACCAACTGAACAAATGCATGCACAACTCTGCTGAGGAGTAACTCTTAATGCCATAGGACTGGTGAACAACCAGGAGGGGCTCCAAGCTGTAGGGAGATGAAGGCCAAGGACATGACAACTCTCCTACAGACTGGGTTTCCAAAGAACATTTGGTAGATTTCTGAAAATCTGAAAGCACTGTGCACCAGGAAGAAGATGGAAGGAATGAGCAGGCATACAGTTTCTGGAAGATCCTGCAATCCTAGTTCCCATGCAAATTTTCAGCTGGGAATGTTATCAACAATAGAGGAGCAGCAACTGGAAATAGAAAAATATACAGCTGCTCATAATACTCATTGAGGAAAACCTGGTCATATTTCTTTTATAAAGGCTCAAATATATTCCTCTCTCACACCAAATTATTGACCATGGGGAATCTGATAAATTATTCTTTCAGAAATATTTATTCACTTATTACAGTGTAAACCGTTACTCGTTCTAACTGCGCTTGACTGAATAGAGGTGTCCTCTTCCTTCAGTTGAAGGATTATTCCATACTGAGTTTTCCATGGGTTTTCTTCTAGTTAAATTAGAAAAATATTTTCTTTCCGCCCTCATTTCTAAAACCTTTGAGATTATGCCACAGCCTAATGCATATAAATTTTCCTGCACGGTCTCAAAAGACACACCCTTGTCAAAGAGATTCCAGTAAATTTCTGTGAATTTTTAATCAAGACAATTTGGTATACATATGCTGCCTTTTTTTTTTTTTTGTCTCCCCTTTTTGGGCATGTCTCATTTTGGCATTTAAAACATTTTTTAAAAAATGGTCGTGCAAATCTTTGAATCTCCATGTTGAAGTTAGCTAAGGTATGACTGATCCTCATCATCCTTCACAAGTGACAAATGACAATGTCTAGGCTCAAGCTAGAAAACAATTTAAAATTACTTTAAATAAAATTAGCCTATGAGCTCTTTTCATCTTTGCATTGGATATTACTTCAGTCACTGAACTAAACTTCTTTAAACTGGGATTTTTGTCCTTTAGAAGAATCTAACTCTTTGCAGATGGCTGTGGGAATAACAGACATATAGGAGAGACTGTATCTTTTGAGGAATGATGCATTATCCGTCTTTCTCTGGATGATGAAAAAAAGTGGAATTTCAAAATGAAAGATTATTGGGAAGATCCCAGAATGAATAATCCTGTGGAGGCCTAGTTTCTCAGATTTAGCTGAATTCCAAGTCTCTGGAATACTCAGCAATCTTTAAGGTGGCTCCAGTGCCAAGGAACTGAGGTGTGTGATTGAATAGGTTTGTCTCAGTATTTAAAGATGCATCACTGAACCTTGGCCCACTAATATCCATGACTTCACCTGATAATGGAAAAGCTGTCACCCTTATGAAGGTGTTTGATTCTAACAATTCACTTTCAAAAAATTCTGGCCTGTGAGTTTGTTTAAAGACAATGTAGCTTCAGTTTAATTTTATTTGCATACATTCATGTTTATGCAGATATAGGTAAAGTACACATTTTATTAATATTTGAATTAAGCAATACGCTTTGCATGCCCCAATGGTGAAATCTGTAACATGAATAACACCTTCAAACCCTGTTGCTTATGACTTAGATGGAAACAAAAACAATTCAAATAGAATCAGATAAAACCAGATAGCAACATATAAAACTTGCCAAGATATCTGATCTACATGGCTACAGATCCACCAATACTCCTGTAGTTCTTATTTATGAAACAAATTCCTGTGATTTTAATGTCAGCCCCTTTATTAAAAAATTACCTGGACTAAAGCCCCAGGTTTTAAATTTCACTCCAGGTGATGGATGCATTTCCTTATGCAGTTCCTTGTCTTCAACTTATCTAAAAAGTCTGCTCATTATGCCAATTTGTAAAAGTTAAAAGTGATACTACACTTTCAGATATTTAATTTTGATTAGCTAGAAAGTCATTGTATCTATCTGTTACCCAAAACTACACCCAAACTTGCATGAGATACCAGTAAAGTAAGTCACGCGACTAGCAGGAAAGTAAGCACATTTTTCAAAAAATCAAACCAGTAATGTTTTTAAGATCAAACACAACAATGACTGACACCAGTAAATTTGATAAAGGTGCTTGTCACAATTGCATTAAACTTCTTTCCTGTCTTTAGGATTAAAATACTATGGAAGAAGTTTGGAATATGGGATCCTGAGATTTCTCAACCCAGTATTTGTATTCCAAATAGGTGTAACATGAACATCCTTACTGGAAGTAAAAACTCCAAAAATCAAAATTAATTGACAGCAGACAATTCACTCTTCTGGGTAAGTGGGATTTTGCCACTGACTAGGTGGAAACATGGACAAACTAATGCTTATGTTTGGAAATCAGAATGTGAATGAAACCAGAATGAGGTTAATAGCATTTCCAGTCTCCTGTCTGAATTCTGTCCCTTTAACACACTCCATGAGGCATTACTATGCCATGGGAAATAATAGGTTGCCATTAAAAAAACCAAAAACAAACAAAACAACCTCACCCCATGAAGTAATTCAGGTCTTCTGAATAGTTCTCTTTCTCCAGTGACAATTGATGAGGTCAGTTAGCTAATATGCAGCCAAATTAAAAAAAAAAAAAAAAGAAAAAAAAAGAAAAAAAAACTTTAAAAAATTGCTGGAATAGACATCAGTGATGATGGGAAAATCTGCAATGTTTAAATAGGAACAGGGCATTCTATAAGCTTATAGTAAATTTAGCTTTGTCCCTGGAACACTAATTTTAACAGCATTTTAATAATGAAAATAATGGGTGTGATTTTGTTTCAGGAGTATCTTGTACACTGCTAGTACATACATCCACTGTAAAGGGGATGGAATGGATAGCACTTGAACAAGTTGTTTGATTAGGTTATCATCCTTCATTTGCAGCAAAGTTTAATATAAATGACAGATAACACTCTTAAGTGGAAAAACTAAGGTAAATGCCATTTTGTGAAAATGTAAGCCAACTAATATTTGTATATTCTCTATTGGCAAAGAAACAGCCTAGGTTTTACTTCCTTTATTTGTCCAAACAATTAAGAGAAGCAGATCTTAATCAAAAAATTCAAATATGCTGTAGCAACATGGAAGCGTTGCCCACATTGTCCTGTTCATACAAATAACTTTTTTACTATTGCTATCCCAAAAGGAGATCCCCACTTTGTATGCAACGGTGTAGGATACACGTGCTGATGGTCATGGGACATGGGGATGGCAATGGCTTCGCTGTGTGAACTTGTATTTAAGGGCACTGGGATATCTTGACTTAAGGGTGCAGCTGGGTCTGAACACATATGTAACAAGCCCTCTCTCTCATCAACAGGTCCTGGTAACTAACAAAGGATGTATGGAGCCAAAAGCAGAACACAGTAATTTGTAAAGAGTCTTTAAGCCTTTTGTTATTTCTACCCTGTGTGTCTCACTTGGACTGCAGGGTAAGGCAGATATAAAGGATTTGCAGGCATACAGTGGCATTAGTTACTGACCTGCTGTTCCTCCGCTGTCTACCAAATGAACCACTAAATCTAGAAAAATAAATCACAAGAACATGAGGCATAAAATTGCTCTGCAACCCACAGGCTGTCAGTTGTCCAAATTATTCAGCCCATTTTTTCCACTCAGTTTAGAAAACAGAGACTGATTCCTCAACACAAGAAAGGAAAAGTTGTAAGGTAAGTTACTGCACTACAGTCCTCAATGATGCATTTAACATCCATTCTTACCTTTGCATCATGATTAGTTCATATTAGCTATAACATTAGGAAATATATTTGTGTTACCCACAAACTACTGTCTGTTGCTGTTGACACAATAACAATTTACTACTTTACAGGCTGGGATTTCCACAACTACAGCTGGTTACAAATGAGTAAAAAGCTGGTATAGACAGTTGTCTTAAAAGGAGTTGGAGAGTTGAAAATACATCATTATTCCTTCAAGATTTTGCAAAAAAAAAAATTTAAAATGTATTTACTTATAAAATCTACTATTCTGTGCTATTTTCTGTTTCATTTTATTGTTCCTGACCCTACTGATCTGAAATTCTCTGTTGCACTTTAAAGCAAGGTGTTAATTACTATTCTTGGGTAACTTCTTACAGGGGCAGGTGTCTTGCAAATGTGTTCATGCAATTTAAAATGTTCTTAAAATAACTTGCTGTGAGCAGCATGTTCCTAAGTAGGTCTAAGAAACACTGATTAAGTAAAGCTCCCTACTGTGTCGAGAACATCTTTATTGGAAAGAAATTTGCAAATTAACCAGGGTTGCTCTGGATTTCTGACTTTTAAGTATGGTTTAATCCTGTTTCAGGCCAAACCAAGAAAGTTTTGGGTTTCAGTTTTGGGCTCAGATATTTTCAGTTCACTGCATAGAAAGCTGCCTAATGTCTAACTACTAGAGTGCTGTTTTTCTTCCCCTTCATGCCATGACCTACATTACAGACACTGCCGGTAAAGACACAACTTGTTATTGGAAGTTAAGCTATATCAGTGATGAAATGCTGGGGACACAGAAATTGTTGATGGAATTTTGCATTCCCTTGTATTTTTTGCTTTTTTGATGTGGAGTTTTAACAGGGAGCAAGTAGATGGGCAATTCTGAAGAAGAATCATAGGAAAATGGAAAGGTTCACCATGACTAGCCAATAAAAGTTACGTGGATAGCACACGTTAATTACTCTTCCTCATGCAGAACAGATTAAAGAACACATCCGTCTGTGCAACCAGTTAAGCCCAAACAGCCTCCAGAGAATAGTTTCTCGGGTCTACAAGAAGCATGGCTGGTAGATACATACTGAATCCAATCTAAGGATACAACAGGCATCACTACAGAAGACTCAGAGTGGCTGGTCACTTCTGAAGGAGGATTCCATTGCTGGAGAAGACCTGCTGAACTGGTCTCTGAGGGGTAACATATCGAGACCAACACAGTAACCGAGAAAAAGTAATTTTTTTTCTTTTCATGTCCTGTTTATAAACATGAGGAGATTTTTATGCTAAATAAGAGTTCTCCAATACCTGAGCATAGCTAATTTAACCAGAAAAATAAATTGCATCATTTGTTGCAGCCAGTAACAGAAAGATTACCTTAAAACAGTAGCGGACTGGAGAACCTCTACTCAGGTAGTGCCAGGCAAGCTAATCTCTAAGTGGATTTTAAAAATAATCCCATGATGTTTTATTGCTTATATAAAGCTACCTTCTCTTTTAAGGTCTACTTGAGAAAATCTACAGAAAACATATTGACTTAGTCTTTATTCAGTTCTGGGTTTTTTTTGCTGTTGTTGTGTTTTTGTGTGTTTGTTATTTTGTTTTGTTTGTTTTTTATAATTAATTGAGTTACCATTATTTGAATTCTTAAATTATAAGATAAAAGAATGAAACCTATAAAAGAATTATTTTAGGCATAGAATTTGTATTATGAAAACAGCAATGGATTGAAATTTTCTCATTAATTTTATCATATCTGTTTGCCCCACCCTAAACCACACTAGTTAATTAAAATGAAAGATTTTGTGGCCATAATGTCTCCATCAACAGATTTCTAAACACACCTTTTGGGTTAAAGTCATGCAGTAAAGAAAAAAAGGCATATCACTAGTAGCAAGTAATGTTATAGCTATATTATAAAATAGTACCAATATTGAAATTGGACTCCAGGCTTATGAGTCTGATTTTTTCTTTTTTTATACTAATTTTATATAATTTTATACTAATTTTAAAGAAGCTTTAAAATGCATTCAAAGGATAATAGTTCACTGCTCATTTGATCTGTTTTTAAAATCCTACATATTTCAGCCTCTAATTTTCATCCCCTGGCTAACTTGGAGATTTATGAATACTATTTATAAGGACAACTGCCTCTTGTACTTTGCTGCAGGAAGTACTGGCTTAATTTTTGTGAATGTCAGGTCTAATTCTGCTAATCAAGACTGGAAATGAATGGTGCATAGCAGCCTACCAGATCAAATCTCAACAGATAATTATTTACTGCCAAACACAAATGTAATTTTTGACTTCACTGACTTTCTTAAAGAAATTTGACTTTGTATTAACAATATTTACTAGCTATATGCTCAAAAGGTGTTCTTCTCACAAGTTTTTTAAATTTTCTACCTTGTACTCTCAATTCAGTACAATACTGGGAAATCAGTAATTGTAGTAGATGAAAGTGCAGGCTTTGCACTGCTTGTTGCAGACGTTACCGGAGATATGTGAATTAAGAATAGGGGTGGGAGAAATTAAAAGAGTTATCTTGCTGAAAGACCTCCTAGAAAACTGAATTCCTTCTCAAGCCTACATTTCCTACACAAAGCAGGTACAGGACTTCTCTCAAAGTTTTTACAAATGCCTACTAGTTGTTAGAACTTTGTTTTCTGAATAGCCAGGGTGAAATACACGAAGACAGAACAACAGGTGTGATGCTAAGCTCCCTGCTATGCTGCAGAAATAGTCATCAAAAGGTTATCAAACTGAGCTGGGATATCCAGAACATGCATCTGACTGTATCTACACTCCTATTTACCCAAGCCATGCAGGTTCTGTGAAATTTAATTAGTTTGTTATGAGACAGTCAGAAATCACACACAACACTTGAACTAAAACCACATTTAGGAAAAAAAAATTAGAAAGAAATGGTCTTTGGTCTGCAGTAGATAAAATTAAATAAAGTCAAAACCTGATTAAATAAATGAGGTGAAAGGTATTCAAAAAAAGAGAGAGAGAGAGAGAGAATAATTATTATACCAAATGAAGATGGTACATGGGACAAGAAAAAAAGGAAGAAAAAAAGAAGTGTACAACTTGTGAAGGCCAGAAGCCCTTGTTAAGAAATACCAACACTGGTGTCACAGTCAGACTCATTTTGCTGATGCCCTGGATCCATGGACATGCATTTTAAGTCTGTATATGAGCGGATAAAATGGACATTGCTACAAACTGACTTATTTTTTTGGTCCAAACAGAAAGACGTAACTCCTTTTAAAAGAAAACGGCTAACATCATTGTAAAATTTGTATCAACACAGCTAGTAACACTGAAAACAGACAGCGAAAGATGATATCCAGAGAAGGAAGATCTACAGACTGCACACTAGGATGGTACTATCCTATCATTTAGCATCAGGTCTCTCTTTAAAAACAAATGTCAAATTTAAGAACTAATTAATCTGCCCAATACTCAAACCTGTCATAGCTCATTCCCATAAAGACATTCCTCCTACCACTACCCTTTCCTCTGATGGAAAGTCCTCACAGCATCTGTTCATCTGCCAACTGCACAGCACCACTAACAAGCGAGGGAAGACCAAGACACAGAAGAGACAGCCAGAGCTATTCTGAGCTGAGCCCAACATTAAGTTCACTTAAACTGTAGAAGTAATTTCTGTTCCCTTCTGCTCCCAAACTCCTCAAAGAACAACCAAATCCCCAGTATTACTCTTCACTGAACTTTACTTTCATTGTGGGTTTTGCACTGCCAAGAATAAAACTTTGCTTGAATTCTTCTATTCTGCCCATCCTGTAATTCTTCCCAACCTCTAGACATGTTTTTTTCATACCATGTGAGGGAATGCTGTGCCTTCTTCTTTCTGGACAGAACAAGTCTGTCTTCCCTATTGATTTTTGAGGAGAAATATTGCTTAACTAGCTGTTTCCTGAAGAGACACAAGTGCCATGTGGATCGCTGAAATAAATGGAAGTAACACCAAGAATCACTAGCTAAGACCACAATTAGGATTTAGACAAGGACTTATTTTTTATTCATAATTTCTTCACTTTCTTCCAGCCCTGTACTTTCTCCTTCTGTCCATAGCTTCTTCAAGCAATACTCTTGCACCAAGAAATAAAAAACAACCCAAACACCTGCGCATAGTAGAACAAATGTCATTCCCATATCTGAGATTTTAGAGTTCTAGGAAGCCTCCAGAAAGAGGACAGTTCGCTTCATTTCTTGGACAGTTTGCTTCATTTCTTGGAATAACTTGGTCAAACAAAAATGAAGAGAAACTTCAAGATAAGGGACCACTTAAAACTAAGCAGGGAGTGGGCTTCATCCTATAGCTAAGGAAAATATTGGCTTCTTCTTTGGCCAAGCATCCCAATACAGTGACACACATCACGTCAAAGCAAAAATCCCAATTCTATTCACAGGACAGAAACTTTTCTGTAATTGCAGAGTGTTCTGCAAATATTTAAAGCAGTCTGTTTGCTTTAAAAAATCAAAAAAAGGGCACAAACCTGCTGCCACTACTACTTGCACGAATTCTAAAATTTGAGGTCAGTCATAGCGCTAACACATAAGTAAATAGCCTTTACAGCTACAAAGATACTTGAGATTTATTTCTTTATATATTGTTACACTATTGGCTACAAGGAGTAGTCTGCTACCTTGAAAGCAACACCTACTTTGTGTCACTCAATAGGAAAAATCTTGCCCTGATTTTAAAGGTTTAACACTCATTCCATATGGAGGAAAGTTTTATTTACATAGAGAATTCAATCATATAATTATTATCATATAGGCTAATTATAACTGCCTATCTAACTTTTCTTTGCTCTTCTCCAAATCAGATGCAGGAAGCATTAAAAAAATAATGTCTACACACAACTGAGACACTTGTTACAGAGTCCAGATGTCAAATACTGCAGAAAAAAGTAAAGGTTATGATTGTTCAGCATAGACTTGGGCTAGTCAGGTGGTATAGAAAGATTTTTTTTTTTCTGTTTTTAATCAACCCTACCACTCATGGGCTCCGACTCTTCTCAGTGTTAAAAGTCACACGAGTCTTTTTATAGACTAGTTGAGAGGGTATTTTGCTTCTCATAGTAAAAGTTCTGTCTTGAAATAATCTATAAACAAATCCCCTCTTTAAACTAGGTGTCTCCGAATACATGTGCAGGGTAAGTACTTTTGTCCTAGTTCTACTATATAAATAAGTTTTATGAAAAACTAACTCAAGTGGGCTTAAACTGAAACAGTGCCAAAGGAAAACTTTACTCGCAGTGTAGCCTCACTGTGCTCAAGGGTTCCTTCTAAATACCAAAAACTAAAATCAAGAGATTGCAGCAAACCATGGGCTGCAAGTCCATAGTCTCTGACACCTTTTTGCTGAATTAAAGACGAAGGTGACAATAGCAGTCTCTATCATAAATGTCTCAAACTCATTAGCACAGAATAATTACTAGCTTGCAAAAAACCCAAAGAAAACAAACAAACAAACAAACAAAAAAACCCACCAAAAACTAAAGTAGCTCAGAGACAATAAAAAGACGCAAAAAATTTAAAATGTTGTATTGTTTGTAAGTTTTTCCTCAGTGAGAGCATGGACTTTGGAATTTTTTTGTACTATGGCTCAAATCCTGTCATAAGAATGAAAGGATCCAGTTAAATATTGTGGAGGAGCCACTAGTGCAAGTAAAAAGCAGCAAGTTTGACAGTATCTGCAGTAAGAGCTATTTCAGAGATCTGCACATACATAACCAAGCATGTAATCGAACACCTCTTACCAATAGCCGGCTGTAAAACCCGGTGGTTGCCCTACGAAAGCATTTACCTTACACCACACCTGAGCACCACGGCAGGGTCTGCCTGTGGCTTTGTCCCTTTCCCCATTTTTTGCGTGAGAGAAATTTGTTCTTTGATCCTTACCGTTCACTCCTCAAGCACATTCCAGCTACCACGATACCTGTTTCACGTTAGCGCAACTACTGTTTTAACAGGAAAGTGACTTTCAGTGCTTGGACTCTCCGACGAGCAGAACCACGCTCCCGTCCGGGGAGGCCGGCGGGAGGGAGCCGAGCAGATCCGCGTTCCGATCCGCGTTCCTGCGCCCCGCCGGAGAGGCCGGTTCCGAGGCACGGCCTGCTGCGGGCCCGGCGCCGCTCCGGGGCTGCGGGACACGCACGCCTCCCTGCGCCTCCCCTGCTGCGGACACAGCTCTGCCGAGGGGCGCCCGGTCCCTTCAGCCCGAGCTCTCCCGGGGCCGCCGCTCCTGCGGACACACCGCGCTCCCCTTCCTCCAAACCAAGCCCGTCCCGACGGGAGGACTCCCTGCCGAGGCTCGCCGCTCGCCCGCGACCGCCCCGGGCTCCGCGCAGCCCCGGCCCCCACAGGGGACCACCAGGGCCGGCCTGTGCCACATCTGCTCCGGCCACGGCTCCGCAGCGCGACTCCGTCCGTACCTGCAGCGGCGGCCGGCAGAGCCGGGAGAGCTGCGGCTCGGCTGTCCCCGCTCCGTGCCCGTCCCCACGCCGCACACCTGCCACGGGACAGCCCCGACGGCCGCCCCCTCCCGGCTCCGGCCGCCCCCGCTCCCCTCCCTCCTCGTCCCCCGGGACCCGCTCCCGGCGGTGTTTGCCCCCCGCTCCTGAGCCCCGGGTGTTGCCCCCCGTGAGCGGTGCGCCGGGAGCCGGGGGCTACCGCGGGCTCCGCGGGGCAGCCGCGCCCGAAGCCCCTTCTCCGAGAGCCGGACTCCGAGTGGCAGGCGGCTCCTGGCCGGGAGCGTGTCCTCCCGCAGGTCCCGCAGACCCGCCCCTTGGCCCGGAGCTGGCGGCATGCCCCGGCGGGGCCCGGGCAGTGCCATCCTGCCCACCGATCGCTCGGGACCGCCAGCCGGGAGAAAACCCCGGAGGAGGCTGGAGCCTCCGGGGCTGCGCCCTGTCGCGACAGCAGCCGGAGCTGATCTCCGGCTGTGGGCTTACAGACTGTTCACATAGGCGGTGTACACGTCTGGACGCAGAGAAATCTGTCTACCATTTCAAAACCATACATCTCAAACACCAGCCTTCCAACGTTGAGAGTTCAGTAGCTTTTGTCACTTTCCGTTCATTTTAGTCAACCGGCAAGACATCACAACGTATGCAAAATGTCAATGCCATCTGATACTTTTTGCAGTTCTTATGGTAGTGGGACAACCACATCTTAATTTTAATTTTTTTTAAATCAAACGTCTTATTTTTTGTACGCGTAGAGAAAAAGTTGCTTATCCGACATGACAGTACAGTTGGGAAATACAGCCAGACTTTTGGACCTAATTCCTTGTGGCTGAAAAAAAGCAAAATGGAAAATTAAAAGTCAAGTGAAGGTTAGATACAATATTTAAAGTAATCAGTTGGGTTGTTTGGGAATAGAGTTAGAGAACGTTGTTCCAGCGGAGCAGGGCGATGGGTGGGTTTTGTGTCCTGTTACTCGTGGAAGCTGAACCCTCGCAGTTTCTCTCCGGTGGTGTTTTATTCACGATCTGAGTTTATGCCAGAAGTTGCACTACAGGAAAGCTAAAACACATTTAAAATGTGACCTTTAAAAAAACATTTCTGTATGAGAAATGATCAGATCAGCTCTGAGCTTTTGTTCCAAAAAGTGCATAGGCATGCACCATAGAGAAGCATGCTGCTAATTTAAAAACTGTACTAATTTCTAAATTTAGCTACATTTACTTCCAATACATTTTTTATAAAGCAGTGATTAGGCAAATATATTTGTCTTTATTCCTGTTCTGGTTTGTACTCTTATCAAAAATCTTTGTATAGAGTAATTTTCAGTATTTCCTTCTGTGCTCTGTTAATTGCATAGCGCCATGTTCTTTTATGCAGTGTTCTCACAGCAATTTGAAACATTCTTTTGAAATTAAAAGAAGGCAATTGTAAACCCACAAAACTGACAGAGCAGCTAGTGAGATAAAATCTTCAGGTGTCTAGCTAAGAGGATTTTCAGTTATGCATATGTGGACTGGTTTTCCTTAATGCTTTCTGTAAGAGATGGCTCAACAGTGGTCTAGGAGAAAGTTTGCTGACTTGAGATAGCCATTATTAGCTCCCTGCTTTTTGCATAGCAAAACTGGCTGTAGATTTTTTACCAGGTACAAAATTATGTCAGTTTTAATCACCTTCCTCTTGATGAGAGAGGAAGGCACTGTGTGCTACATACAAAAGCAGTCCCTCACCAATTCACTGCACAACCAAGCAAGGCTTGAATAGACCTCCCAGCACATGTGAAATCCTTTTCTGCCTGTGCCAGTACTTTACAGCTCAGTTCATTTCTGGTGGTGGGAGCTGCTTCCCAGGTGTTTTTCATGGCATAGACAATATTCACACGTGTTGAGCAGGCTTCCTTGCTTCCAGTCACAATTAATAGAGCCTACCTTTGTGAAAAACACAGAAATGGCTTGCTTTAAAAATAACTCTAGGGGAGCAGTCTAGAAATATCTTGGTTGTACATGCAGGGCTGCTACTGTAGTGTCCCTTGGCAAAATCTTTTGAAACGGATGGAAGAACCACTGAACCAGACTGGATTATTAGAGGAGAAAAGCAACAGCAGCCACACAAGGCTGGAAAATGTGTGTATCAAGCTGGTCATATAATTTCCCAGAAATTTTAGTATGCTTAGTGAATTGACACATATCAAGAAGTGACTGCAGATTCCCTGGAACTGTAAAGTATCATGTGTGTTACTTTTACACTTTTTATTGTCCATGTGTGCTGTGATTCTTGTGTGTCTAGTCCAGTCAAACCTAAGCCTTACCCACTAGTAAAGTTGGAGCCATACCTGCTTCTTGATTGACATGATATGTGATGTGTTGGGAATTATAAAGCACTTTGAATCACAGAATCACTAGGTTGGAGGAGATATTCAATATCATCGAGTCCAACCCAGCCCTAACATCTCAACCAAACCATGGCACAAAGTGCCGCATCCAATCCTTTTTAAACATATCCAGGGATGGTGACTCCACCACCTCCCCAGGCTGACCATTCCAGTATCGCTCTTGCCATAAGAAACTTCTTCCTAATATCCAATCTATGTTTCCCTTGGTGCAGTTTAGGACTGATGATCATCAGCTAATTTTTTATAGTTTTTCTGATGTGTCTGTTGACCAGGAGTACTTTTTTCCCCCTGGATTTAACCAGGATTGCATTTTTTTTTTTTTCCCCCCTGGATTTTTTTCAGAAGGTCATGACAGCACAACTTTCTCACCTTTCAAATAGTTTTAAGATATATCCTTAATGAAATCCCAAACTAAAAATAGTGCTTCATTCAGTTGACTCTTTCTCCCCATCGTGTCAAACCCTGAAAGCTTTCAGACTACTTAAAACTGCAGGTGAAATGGGAAAGAAAAAAAAGAAATTGAGAGAGGGGAAAAATTAGGAAGACATTCTTTACTGTGAGATGGTGAGACACCTGAAGGGGTTGCCCAGGGAGATCCTGGATGCCCCAAATCTGGCGCTGTTCAAGGCCAGGTCAGATAAGGCCGTGAGGAGCCTGGGCTAGTGGGAGGTGTGACTGCCCATGGCAAAGGAAGTCAGGACTAGAGGATCTTTAAGCTCTATTCCAATCCTTTTACATCCTATGATTCTATGAATATACTAAAAGCATAATTGAATTCTTGGCTGAAAAGCCTAATACAACTTCAAGAAATGTCAATAAACTGAAGGGCATGTATGTCCACCCAATGTTTAAAGATGTGATTGTCCAAACTACATTATTTTTAGAAGCTCCTACAAATCCACTGAGAGAAGCTTTTATTTTGATGTACGGTGTGGGTGCTTGAAATACTGCACATAGTTCCTGACGCCTCTTTCTGCTGAAAGTTAAAGCTCTAAAACTTAAATTCCAGTCTCTGGGTTTGCTGAGTGTATATTAGTGCCACTTTTTCTCATCCATGTAGCAGTTTTTACTGAAGGCACAGCCACTGAAGCAAACAGTTCTTTGAAAATTCACCCACTACGTGTCTTGTGCAGGTAATCAACAAGGCTCAGTGAGCTGGTTAAAGTACTGCCATGAGTCAGGAGTGTGGCTGGCCAGGGAGCTACAGAAAGACCACACAGTCCTCACCAGCCAGAAACAAAGAGCAGCCCGGGATGCTCAGCTCCAGTAGCTGCATTCCCTGTATGCTGACCTCCTTCAAAGACTGAAAACTTCCCTGGTCAAGTTTGGAAACTCCTGGGTGGTGAAGAGTGGAGGGGATGGCATTGTAGATTACAGTTCTTCCCCTGGGTTCTCTGCATCGAGATCTGAGATGGGGAAGCCACTGCTTTTTAGGCAAAACTGGGGTTTTACACAGTTCTGGCTCTTCCCTTAAACTTTGCAATGTGAGAGGAGAGGTAAGGACCTCACTCAGAATTTGTATATTCTAGTTACTGAGCCATGAGGAAGGCAAACATAGAGGAGGTAGAAAAATTTCTTCAGCTGCTTTTCTGGCAATGTGTAACTAGTTATTTTACCAACATATTATACAGAATGATCTTTTACTCTGACTTTTTATGTCTTTGTTGAAAGAGAGAAGGCAGCCTAGAATGGTATAAAAAACTTTTAAGTAGTTAGGCAGTGCCATGAAACTGCCATCTCTCCCATTTTTATCGTTTATGGTTAGGACTTACTTCCTCATCAAATTTGATAGAAAATACAGTATTAAATGATATATCATACTGAAAATATATTATGATTGAATTATATTTTCCTTAAAATTTTCTCTTTGTCTGGAACAGTTGGTTAGTTTTATCAGAGAATCAAAAATTCTTATTGGAGTTTTACTTCTTTTTTTCAAGAGCATCTGTCTACTTTTGATCTGAAAATTCTCCCACTCTTCTAGCCAACTGTGCTACTATATTAAAGGATTTTAATAGCAGTAGTATCTGGAAACTAAAAATTACTAAGAACTTTTTCCATCATGAAAATTTATTTAATCTTGTGTGAGCTTTTTTTAGGTAACCCCTTGATTTGGAGAGGAAAAAGAAAACAGGCTTAAGATTTTGAAAAGCCTTGGGTTAGCAAAAAGGTGTAGGAGTCTGTAGTTTTAGAACTCTTGTTTTATGGGAATAATTTTTTTCTTGTATCTCCTTTTTTTTCTGTTTATTGGGAAGACTAGTAAGTGATAAATAATGCAGTATATAGAGAACATTAATAAAATGCAGAATCTCAAATCTATATGAGAAACCGTGAGTTCTGTGGCAATGCTAGTGCAATTTGAGGCAGTAGTAGGTGTTTTTTTAGTGATTTGTGTGGAACAGCATGAGCTATTATGTCTGACAATTTTCCTGCCCTATTCCTTTGCTCCAACAACTTCTCTGCTACCTTGACACAGACCATGGAGGCTGCAAACATGCCAAAAAATAAGTGACTTCAAGAGAAAGTGTGTGCTTGCACACTCACAGCTTTCATCAGGAAAAGTAGAAGATGCATGCAGAGAACATGAAAGTGCTGCAAAGCACTGAACAGGCTGTTTTGGTGGAGTATTTGTTTAGCTCTGGCTTTTTGATACTCTTTTGTTTAATTTCTAGGTAAAAGAGACATTGTGAAATTAATTATTTCACATGTAAGACGAAGGCATGAATAGCAGATTTCAGCTACCTCTCTTAACCAGTTGGTTAACTCTCTCAGTGACAAAACAATGAGAACGTGAACTGAAGCTCCTGCCAGCCTGCAGAGTGGCAGGTGGTCCCTTACAGGTTGCTTTTCAATAGTACCAAAGGGCCTCTGGCCTGACAGACAGCTTCACATAGAATTTACATAGAGCACTTTGCTGCTGCTCCTCTCCTTCTCTTTAAATGTTTGTAAGGCAGTTCTCTGTCAGTAGCTAAGCACCATTTGGTCTGGCTGCCAAATTTTGCGTGTCAGAAACAGTGCAGTTAAAGTTTTCCTTTTTTACTGGAAATCTGAAATAGAGAAAATTTCTAGTGCTTTAAAGTATAACAAGACCTAGAAAGCCACATGGATAAAAGAACAGAAGTTGCTCAAAATGAAAGTATTTCCTTCATGTAGAAAACAAAATCCTCAAAGAAAACTCACCAAACTTAATTAGCAACCTGCTGATTCTAGAATTCTGCCTCTCCTAAGTGTTGCAGCATTTAGCATTAATTTGGTTTACTCTGTTTTACAGTAAAAGCTTCAATGAAGTGAAAAGCAGTTTTGACTTAGCTACTAGGTGATTCTTCATTAGGAGTTTAAACCCCTCATAAACACATTGTACTCCTACAGAAACATCATGAGATCTGCAGACATATCAAATGTAGTAACAGCATGTTCGAGGCTGACCGCTACATAGGAAATTCTCCCACAAACAAGACTAGACTATGTATTTGCTTCCTCACACACTTCAGTGATGAGGAACTTGTGGGTTACCCTTTCCACCAGCTTAGTTAATTTGGATCACACTCCAGTTCTATGTTTCTCCTTTTTTTCTGACCATAGTTTGACAAATTCTTGGTAATTTGCTTGAAGAATATATATACACACACACACACACACACACACACACATACACTCACATATATATATATATATTACAGCACATTACATCGTGAAAGAAAGGTACATGGAAGATATCATGAAAGACACATATATGGATATGTTTGTAAATATCTGTTCATGTGGGCTTGACATGAATAGCTACCAAAGTGAAGTATTGGGCTAGTAATCAAACAGATCCATACACATGAGTTTTCATTATCAATGTCTCTGTAAGATTCTTGCATTAGTTTTTTAGTTTTCTGATGTTTTGAAAAATTAAGTTGCTGTAAGCTCCAGTACCCAGAATATGAAGGCAGAAATCAGGAGCATGATTTCTCCTCCAGCTGTATTAGCCTTAGTACTTTTCACCTGCAAAGTGCTAGATAAATGACATTAAGTAGATAGGTATTATGGCCTCATTTTACTGGTGAGAAAGCTTGGGATCAGACAACACAGGTAATTTTTTGTGAGTACATACAGCATCACAAAAGGCCTCTTCAGTATTCTACATTAAAACAGAGATCCCAAGAGAGATGGTGTCTTAAGGAACAGAAGTTTTGTGGTGGGGTGAGCCAGTGTGCCTTTCACACCTACTGTGTTGTGAATTCATATTTGTGCTTGATGACCACTGAAGATTTGCATGAGGATAAAGAATAACAACTGAGTAACACTGATAGGTCAATGATTTTTGGTATTGTATGGCACTGAAACTGAAGGTTAGAACCTGTGTCCTTTACTTGGAGCAACATAGTTGTGTGGGTTACAGACACACAGAGGCAGTTTTAGAAGAACCCTATTAGTGCTAGAAAAACTGTAATAGAGGAATTCTCTGATATGAGACAAAAAAAGAATGCTAGACTTTCAGCCAAGTCACTTGGTTTAACTGCTTGAATTTTATCAGCCTGTCAGCACTACTGGTTTGGAAATTCCTGTCCACGTTTAATCAGGAAAATACTTCCTAGGATGTTATAATGCAAGATTCACCTGTTTTTTCAACCAAATCAGTTACAGAGCAAATTTACTATATTTGCTTAAGTTGGGCTTTGTCTGCTTGTAAAGGTCTGATCACATTACCCATGCTTTATTGGTCTCCTTTTCCCTCTAAACCTTCATGGCGTGTGTCTTACAGGCTAAAAACTGTTCCTCTTTCTTTGGATGTCATGGCTGTGTCCCCTTGGGGGCTTCATACAGATGGTGTTACAGGAAACAGTGAAGTCAGAAATGAATTAAGAGATCCATGTGTTACAGCACAGCTGCCACTGATCTGCTGGAAAGATGGATCTTGCCTTTCATGGGAATCCACAGGTTGCAGTAGAGAGAAAGGAGCAGAAAGCTAGCACAGCTGTTGGAACTGGTTGCAAAGATGCTCCCTTCTGGGGATCCCCACAGTTTGTACAGCAGTCAGTGTTGGTGCCTTCTCTCAGCTCTGTCCTCAGAGCAGCAGTGAGAGGGGATACCTGTAGGAGACGCTTTCTGGGGACGGTCAGAGACACGGCAAAGACCTCTATAATCGAGTTAGGTGTTAGAAATTTATTTCAGGGCGTGGGATAGAGAGAGAGAGAGAGAGAGAGAGAGAGAGCCTGCTATGAGCCAGCAGATAGAGCTCAAGGCGGGCTCAGGGAGAGCAATACAAAAGAGGGTAAGATACGAATACATGAGTTTAAGACTTAAGATTTCTACAAAAGAGAGTTACAGAACATAACAGAAGTGAGAGAGCCGGAAAAAGAGAGCGAGCTCTTCTATACCACTACTTATATAACCTATACCTTTGAATATTCTATTCCTTTACTAACCAATCTTTCTAAGTATACTAATATAGTAACATTTGTGTACAACCTATAGAAATCGCTATTTTTGCATATTTTTAGTTATCTCAGGGTCCTTCAGACCTTTCCTTATAAGGCTGGGATGAGGGGTCTCAGCTTGGTTTTATTGCAGGAAGGAATGTGTTCTGGCATACCAGCCCGGTTTCTTTGAATTATTCAAACCGTGCTATCATTCGTATTTCTTCCTTAGCCTTTCTGGCTACAAAGTCATATTTATAATTTCTTTCTAATTCTACCTTCCCAACAGATACCCCTGAAAAGCAACACGCAGGGCTGCATTAGCCTCTGTGCTCTCTGGGTTGCAGGGAAGCAGGTGAAATACTATGGAAGAAAAACTTTGTTACCTTTCTGTCGTGTTTATGTAACTGTTGTGTTATGACAGAGTGTGTGCTTCTAGGGATGGCCTTTTGCAGTCTGGGATATCTCTTCTCTTGTTACCCCTGGTAGATTCAGAGTGGTAACTTTTTCAAAGTTACCAAAGTTACTGAAACTTTCCCTGGAGTGTGCTGTTATAGTTCTACCCATCTGTTTACTTGAACACTTGCTTTAAGACCCCAAATTAATTATTATATTTTGATAAGTACTTTCTTTGCCTAATCAGGTACTAGCCATTCATAGTGAGACTAAGGTGCTTTACTGTTGCATGGGAAGGTTGTGTAAACTGAAAGCATTCAATGAAAATGTATTCAGAAATTGTATTAACTCTCTGTGACTGAGATAAATTCATACAGAGATGGATATTTGAAGGCTGGTTGCTGCAATAACCAAAGTCCTCATTTTGTATGCAGCTGGAATGTGCTAAATTTCTTATACATTTGCACACTCAATTTATAAGGCTGCTTTTGAAAGTTTAGTCTAAGTTATATATAAGTCTAATACAGGTATTGTGTCTGATAAAGCATGTTGAGAAAGTTTATAATCAAACTTTCCTCAGAGCCTCTAAGGAGTAGCTAAAACATCCTTCTTGGAGAACAACACCCTGTAAGAGGCAAATAATTTAACAGCAGTCAGAAAGTGCTTTTAATACACAATACCTATATGTGTTGAGGAGAGGGATTTTACTGTATCCTATTATCATGATGTGAAGCCAATATACCAGCTGAATTTAACTGAATATGGATTAGGCTTTCTGGAAGTAATTAATGACTATTTATAAGTCATCCTTTCAGTAAATGTGAAGCTGCTGGTTTTGCCACAAGATTTTTTTTTTTATTACTGCTGTTGATAAATGATTAAGGAATGATAATTTCCAAATGCTTGAAGTATCTTTTCTTGTCCATAAATGAAGAAAACACAGAAGTTCTGTGATGTCCTAGGCCTGTATGTTAATAATGAACTGTTTGGTATATAGGCAACTGCTCTTGGACAAAATCTGTCAGGTAGAAATGAAAGGAAAAAAACTTTCTATGTGTTTGGAGATTTTCCTGGATAGTTTGTTGCGGTTTTTTTTCTAAAACAAATGAAATTTTTAAAATATTTTGAAACATAACTTAATATCTTGTATATTGTGAACATTTCACAAAGAAACAAGAAAAGGATAAAGAACTCGTTTGACTGAGAAAATTATATTCACTTCAAAATGTTGGCAGCCTTGTCTATAAACATGAAAAAAGAAAAATAGAGTGAGTTCTTCTCACTCTGGCATCTGAGCAGTTCCTTTTTGGCAAAATGTGTTGTGCGTGAATGAACAGGATTATTCTCAAGAGCATATCCATATGTCTGTATATTATATAACATGTATGAGTACCTATTACATAATATGTATGAAATATAGATATATACACACACACATAATTTTTATTGTTGATTTAGCAGCACAGCAAAAAATCAGAGGCAAATCTCTCAAAACTCCATGGAATAAAAAGCTGACACTTTAAAATATGGTAGAATCATTTTCTTCAGGCAGGAGTGTAACGCCTGATCACTTAACCTCATTTACACTGCTTTAGGATTATTTCTTTACTTTTAATTTATGGGATGTTGGTATTGTTTGAGAGATCAGCTTACAGCAACTTAATTTTTCGAAACATCAGAAAACTAGGAAAACTAGAAAACTAGGAAACTAATACCAGAATTTTACAGACTGCTTCATCTTATTCAGAATACTTTTTACCTGATGTATTGTTGTATTTAAATACAACAGGTATTTAAAAAAATAAAAAGGAAACAAAACAGACCCCTAGCAACAACAACAACAAAACCAGGCCAGTTAGGATTGCATTTTTGTGGTAGAATTTCCCTTTCTTTTCTTTAACCCCTTTAAAGTTTTCTTATAGTTAGGAATTTTTACATTATTGTTTTCTACCTTATCCCATGTATTTTTAATAAAAATTAATGTATCTTTAATGAATACTTGTGAGTGCTACTGGCTGAAATGAGGTTGCAGATATCATAGACTGAGTTTAAATTTGGATGTTTGGAATTGGGGGTTTAAAAATTTTTATTGTTTCTAAGGAGTTCCTCATATTTGTTCATGATTCCTGGTCATAAATGACCTGATCTCAGGTGTCCCTGCTTTGAGGAGGATGTCATAACAGATGTCTTCAACCATTAGAGTTTTCTGTTTGTGCAGAAACAAGAAATCCACATCTGGGAACAGCTTAAGGGCTATGAGGCCACACCTGTGATTTCTTGCAAAGGCTGAGGAAGCTCACTTAGCAGTTTGTTCTGCAGACGTGGCACTCTCAGGTGGCAGAATCAGCCCTGCAACCATATTTATCCCTGCAGTAACCCCAAAGGCTTCAGCCATGGTGATGCTCGATCAGCTTTGCTAGTTGCTTGTGTTTACTCATAGACTTCCTGATAATGTATTAATTAAAATTAGGGGTGCATAACAGCACGGATGTTGGATTAGACCCTTTTGCTGCTTGGAGAGTCAGTGAATTCTGTTTTATTCTTGTTTTCACTTTCTATTTTTTCAATAGAGGCACAATATTAAAAGTATGATGCTTAAGAAAACAAGTAATTAGAAAGCAAGTTCATATTTCTTCATTATTTTTCACAAAACAGAAGCCAGTTTAATTCCCTCTTCTTCCTTTTGCTTGTGGTTCTTGTCCTAAAATCTTAGTTTAGCATCTGGAGTGGTAGACCTTTACTAGTTCTGATTCACTTTCTATGCATTTACTCTGTCTTTTTTGAGAGTTAGGATTTTACCAAATACTGAGGCATTTCTTACTCTACAGAAGTTCAGTCATACATTTAAATTCTAAAATAGGACTTGAAATGAGAGATGTGAATGCAGAAAGGCCTGGAGTATTAGCCCAGAGGTTCTTCATAACTTTGCACTCTACAGGACAGAGCTGTCTGCACAGAAAGGCTTTTGAAATATAGGGTGGCATGAGATCCTAGAGTACATGGCTATAATAATTCACTAATAAGAGAAGTAGACATAAAAGAAATTATTTCATATTAAATGACTTTTAAAAAAAATACCTGTATTATTTAATATTCTGTATCTGGATGCTCAAGTACAGAGGTAGTGCTGCTGTGTCTATTCATGCTATTTAATGTTTCCTTTTATGGATAATAAATCTCAAAATTGTATTATCTTAACAAACATTTAATTTAATTGAACTACACACATACATGTATCTGGTCACATGTATAGAGCCTTTAAGAAAACATAAAGATAAGGTAATATAAATGACTAGAATAAGCAATGGGTTTTTTCCTTCATTATTGAGGGTAAGTGTTCATCATCATATGCAAAGGAAGTTTTTTTATTTCAATTATAGAACTTTTCGGGGAAAGGAGAACTGCATTTATAGGACAATATGGGTGTTGAATCTGTTTAGATTATTCTGTGGAGTCTTAAAAGAGGCAGATGTTTGAAAAACTGTCAGTAACAGGTTCAGTAATATTCCCCTAAAGAGCTAGGTCTCTGTTTTTAGAAGTCTAGAAGAGAAAGGCAAGGCATATGCGTGCAGAATGCAGCTGGAACAGCATCCTTAGGAGAGCTGCCTAGCTTACAATAAATACAGCTGACTTATGCAGCAGTATGCAACTTTGTTTGATCTTGATTGAGCTTGTCAGTTAGTTCGGTGGAAGTGGACTTTTCAGAAGGACTGACGGGTGTGTTTACACTGTGGTCACTCCTATGGACACACCTGAGTTAAGCTATTGAAAGGGATGCTGCTGGCAGAATTGCAGCACTGAGTGCAGTGCAGGCCACTGCACGAATGTTTACTCAGCTGGTGGAGTGGAAGGTTTGCAGTCTGCTGAGTTTCATGCTACCACTGCCACTGGCATGCAAATATTTTAAGGGATGTGGATGTACAAACACTGTCCAACTGTCCAAAACTTCATCTTGGTCTCCTTTGGAGGATGTGGAGCTGCTAAAATTGTATTAAAATGAGTTGCAAAGATCTTCCATGTGGCACTGAATGAGTAAGTTTCAGAACCTTTTGACAATCAGTCTGAGAGATGGATCCAGTTAGCTGGGGGTAACAGTGGTAAACAATAATGTGGCTTCTGAGACTGGACCTAGAACCTAAACTCAAGAAGTAGTTATTCTATTGACCTGACTGGTTTTCTTGATTCCACTGACAGACTAAGTGTAACTTTACATAGAATAGCTTCAGAATAGCTGAGTGCTCCTGAAACTGCTGCCTTTTTAACTTTTCGAAGAGCAGCTCTTTCTTCCGTAGTGTTATCACCTGTCAAGCAGAATTTAAATCCTAATGCAACCTACCAGATTGAAATTTTACAGTGAAACTTATTGCAAATTCCACCACTTTCTCACGATCTTCAGCATGACTCTAAAAGATAGAAAATAGTATTTTGCAATCTCTTTTGACAGGAATCTACTGGTCTCATGATGCCCGCACCCATCATGGGAGCAAGTAATTCAGTTTTTCATTATCAATGTGGCTTGCACAGGTAATTGCCAAAACAAACATAGGGTTGTGTTGCTGAATGGAGAGATTACATCTGTAGGATTGTAACCACTCCCAAGTTTGGTCGTAGAAATAATTACTAGTGTCCTGCATGTGCACATCCTATTCTTTGAGGGGTTTTGGTTTGGATTTTGAAGTATTGTAGGGGTGTGAGGAGAGCAGAAACACTTGTCATAGGAGAATTACCCTGGTGTCAGTGACATTTAGGCAAAATGTATCTTCTTTCTTAATGTGTAATCTTAGCGAAATCTGAGATCTCTATCCACGGATGGAGGCACTGCTTTATTCTGAAAAACTCTTTTGGGACATCTTTTTGTTGTTATACAACATTATATTTGATTCTCAACTTCAGTTTGGAAGAAATGCAAAAAAAGTCCATTTGGGGTCCATTCCAAAGGTACATGTTTGATGAAGGTCTAATGCATAACCATCAGCCAGCTTGCTCTCAGGACCTGTTTCAAACACTGGCCCAGTACTGACACAAAAGTGTGTGTCATTCTAAGACTATAACTACAATAAATAAGCTGCAATCTCAAATATGAGTATGTTGGACACACTTAGGTAAGCATTTCATAAGCCAGAAAATACTCTGGTTTACCTTTGTTACCTATGAGTACCTATGAGAATTTATTAGCTGGACTTCCCAGATCATTGGTGTATGACAGATAAAAATGCAGGATAATTGTAGGGAACATACCCCTTCCTTTTGGAATCCTTTTTTATTTGTAAATATTGGAAGAATGGGAGTATCTGGTGGCTTTTTCCTTAAACAGTGTGTCACACCTTTAGAAGAGAGTTTCCTTGATTTAGACTCTCATGATTTGTCCTAGTTGCAGTAAATCTGTGGGACCCTTTAGAAAGCACTGCAGTCTGACTGCATTCAATGTATTTGTCACCACTGACCACCATTAATTGAAATACAGATTAAAGGAGCCCTTGTCAAGGCTCATATTTCTCTTAAATAAGCAGAATTAAAGTATTGGGAATTTTCTTTGGAGAAGTACTGTAGCTTTGCTTTCCATTCTTGCTTTAGTAATTATTCAGGAACAATTAGAGAAACAGATTCATCCTGAGCATTGTTTAACTTGTGTAACCTACTTCTGTACACTTGTGTGTTACAAAGAAACCCCTGGGTTTCTTTCAGATAGATAGTAGAGAAAAGTCTGTTTGAAAGACCACATCAATTTGTTTCATAAGAGAGTCTGTACAATGTATATCAAATTGTCTCAAAAAAAGGAGCCAGAACTACTACATGAAAGCATCAAAGCCAACATTAATATACATTGTACGCTTCACATTATCTCAGTAACTTCTCATGCTTCCTGGGACATGTTCTCTGTTTGCAATAACCTGATTTTTCTGTCTTACCTAACTTTCTTGCATTTTTAACCAACAACTAGCTCTGATATTAATCATATGTAATGCTTCCTTCATTCATGATAGAGATCCTCTTTTAGCTGAAGTTATTAAATACTCAGGAATGCCTCCTTCCGAGTGTCTTGTCCTTATCTTAAAATTCTTTAATCTTAAAAATTATATTAATTAAATACTTAGATTTTAAAATCTTAAAATATTATCTTAAAATCCTTATCTTTAAAATATTTAAATACAGTTTAAAATTCATAAACTTTCAATCACTTATATATTTGCTCAGTTTTATCTTAAAAATGCCCCATGGTCTCCTTCAATTTGAGATCCAAATAAAAAGTAAACACAGTTTTCTACAATTGATAGCACTTAAGGTGTGATGGGCTACCAATTAGAGAAATTGAATTAAAATACTTAATTCACAATTTATTGTAATGTATTAATAACATGCTGTGATAAGCAGATGCTATGTGTGAGTGAGATCAGGAGTTGCAATAAATAGCTGATGCCTGATACTGAATTTTGAATATTTACTTCTTCACATATTTCAAGATGCAACTTCCTATATAAAGCAGAGGGTAAAAAAAGTTAGTTTTGTAATTTTGGCAATCTACAGGCTTGAGCAATGGTACTTTGATTACTCTTACTGTGTTTTCTAGGCATTCCTTCAATTTGGAGAGTAGTGATGGAAGTGAAAAAGTGGTGAAAGGGATTTATTGTCTGCAATTATTCTCATTAAAAGTGATCCTAAAAGACAGTGGGGATCCTTCTGTTTCCTCTCACTCTGGCTTTTTTCTACTGTGCCTCTTGTCTGCTTACAAACCTCTGTAAGCATATGGACAAAGGTAAGACAGTATTTCTTTCAAAACCAGGGGTAGAAAACTGTTAACGCTTTTCCCCTTATGCAATCGTAAGGGTGTGTAAACAAGTTTAAAGGAGTTTTGGAGTGTAGAGCCAAGAAGCAAGGGAAAAGAGTGAAGCAGAGCAGTCTGGAGCTGAAGAGGAGTTTTTCATTCAGCAGCAGGTATAGTGTGTGTCAGAAAAGCAGCTGGCTTCCTCAGTCTTTCCTTAGAGACCACAAATAAGACAAAACCAGGTCAGGAGTCTGGTTGTGATCTTCTGTGGGATAGTGTTTCCCCACTAGCTGCTCATGGGGGCACCAAGCAGTTTCCTCTTGTAAGGCCACTGTAATGGTGGGCTGAGTAAAACCTTACTGGGGCCCAGTATGGAGTAAATTGGTAGGGGAATAATTCAACACAAGCAAAGTGCACACTACCTCATTTTATAATAGGTTCCCACATAGGAAAGCTGGTACTTGCACCTCCAAACAACACATGCAGCCAAGTTCTCTAGATGACTTCAGCTGGTGACAGCCTCGATTGTTTGTGCTCTTTAAGTGTGGTTCTGCCCTTGCAATCTTCTGTGTGGAAGAATGGAGTTGCCTCATTTACTATTTTTTCTGCTCTTTGTAGTCAGCCCTTTCTGACAGTTAGCTAATAAAAAAGTTCACTGTCTTTCTTCTGGTGATGCTGATCTATCAGACACCATTAAAGGTAATAAATCAAGTGTTCAATGCTTCTGGGGAATAGGTTTTCCTGTGGAATAACTCACATACATACTCAGTGGTTTTTCAAGTATCAGTTGTCCCCACTCTCACTTCAACTCTTATCCTCTGTAAAATGTAGGAAGACCAGATTCTCTACTGTACCTTATTTAAGTCTTCACTTTTGCATTCTGTCGACTGAGTAATACAAATACCTATCAGGTTTGTATTGTAAAGACAAGCTTTCTTATTACTGAAAGCATGGTGTAGTTCTTGCCTTCCCCTAAGTTGTTGCTATTTTTCTCTTATGGTGCAGACTTTTTTTCATCTTTTATGGGTAACAAATACAGTTCAAAGTCTTTTAAATTCTTTTGAAGAACGTAATCACTCTTCCATTTATGGGACCTATGGGAGAAATCTTGTTTAGTCATCATTATTTTAATTTTTGAAGTTCATGCTTAGAATCTTCTGGAAAAATATCTAAATGCACATCTGTTGACATGTTTGCCTTTTATAATAAGTAACTTTCACATTTGGTAATTGGCTATGAATTTGAGCATTTCCTGCTTTCTCTAGAGGCAAGCTTATCTGAGATTTAAGGTTATGGTTAGTATCATATCCCACAGGAAATGTTATAAGGATGTTATCAAGAATATCTTAAAGATTTCTGCATTGGAGGAACAGATCAAGTCCTGCATTTTTACCCTGTAATTACTTATTCATAGAATCTTTTGAGCTGTCAATGCATGATAGGGAATATTCTCATTAAAACTATAAAATTATTGCCTATATATTTTAAGTGTTGTAGCTACCCTTTTAAGGTGATTTTAAACTACTTGAAGGAGGTAGATGATTTTCTTTCCACCCGTGAAACCTTAATGCATTTTCTTACTAATACAAATGATCCAAGAAAGGAGTTATTATTGATGCTAGCTCAATCCTTTTTTTTCCTCTGAAAGACCTGTTTCAGTTTGGATGGCTTGTTATGTCACTCAACTCAGCTGTGTGAACACTTCCAGCTGAAGGCTTTGTCTGGAGGAGCTTCAATACAGCAGCTTTTATTTGCAGTTCATTTTCTGTCATATTCAATGAAATTCAACAGATTTCTGAGTTAGGATCAGGCTCACAGTTTATTCCAAATATTTTTCTTATGATCTGGCATTTGTGGTCTTGGTGGAAATGCATGCATTTTAACTACCAGTTGAAAAGAAAAATACGCTTCACAGAGCTGCAGTCCTCATCACCGTGTCTTGGTAATTAATGGCTTATTATATATACCTGGGGAAATTGCACAGTCCATGAAACAGTTTCCAAAGCTGAAAGATAATAACTACTTTTTGGATGGATATTGAACACCTTCAATCCTTAGCAACTTTTGCAGGACGAAAGAAGGCATAGGACAAACAGGAGGTGCTTAATATTTTACAAGGTCAAATGAAATTAAAATAAAAGAAATACCTTACATAAATCCATCTAGACATGTGGTATCTCTTAGACACATTTTTGTCTATTTAATGAATCCAAGGATGTCAAACAAGTCAACGTCATCCCAGTCCGAATTGAGATCAGTGATTTCTGTGTTTTACATTTCTTTTACTTGTGGCTAGAATTTAGCCTGCATGTCAATGAATACTTTTAGTTTTACAGAGTCAATGCCATATCATAGATATGTCCTTTAGAAATGACAGAAGCCCTACACTGTAAACAGACATTAGTGGATCAATAGTAAGGCTGTCTTTGCTGTTTGCTGTAGCCTTTACTATCAAAAATAATTCTCAGCAGTAAATTCCTTTATGCAGCACCTAACAAAAGGGTTTGGTAGTGATTTTCCAAATACAGTAGACAGAAGTTTTCAAAGATGTCCAGATACGTTTGTGCTAAAAAAAACTAAATCATCCTGTGCGGCTTTTTTCAGTAAGGGCAATTTGTATAAATCATCCTGAAAAACATATTAAATTTGGTTAATTTTTGGCTTTTAAAAAATTTCACCCTAATTTTATTTGGATGTAGGTTTGCTTCTATCTAGAACAAAATTCTTTAGCACTTCTCTGTACACAGAAAAGGACCTTACAGTAACCGCAAATTAATGTTAAAACTCCCTTTAACTGTGTAACTACGTACTGTGCTTTAGCTCCCTTTAATGTGAAAAGCAGAAATGGATGTCTTGTTGATTATAACTGAGAGGTCTTTTTTAGAAAGACCCTTTCCTAAGTCTCCTAAGCTCTTAAGCTTCAGTGGAAACACAACAGGGAGCAACAGGTACTTGTGCTTCTACATTTCTTCTAAAAACAATACTTGCTACCAGATTTTAATTAATAATTAAAAAATTAATAAATAATAATAATTAATCTGTACTTTGGAAGTTTTTTACCATTAGCATGGAGTTGTAGCATGCTTTTTTCCTCAGAAGGCTTAGACCAGATATATGGGCCATCCAGTCTTCTGAAGAAAGGGCTTAATCTGAGAAATGCTCTCTTTCAGAGGAAAAATCCAGTGGAGTTTTTTCTGAAACAGTCTCTTAAACCAGTGTTGTCCACTTGGATAAAAAATATGGAAAGTCACCTATCATGTGTGAGCCCTGTCTGAGTTTGCAAGGATTTTTATGCAATCAGAAGTGCCCTTTTTCTGTACAAAAGGGGCATTCTAAAGGTTTGCATTTATGAACATCTAACTGAAAGGATGTTTAGGAGACAAAGTCATATAATTTAGTGTACTAGATTACTAACATTTATCATTCCTCTGCCATCCCAAAACATGGTGTTTTGCTCTAAATGGCCTAGAGACCAAAACTAGTATTTCACCATATGTTTTTCTGAAAGTTGCTTGAGTAGCCAAATATTTTGAAAGCATTTCTTCTTATGTCAGCAATCTGATAAAAAGCAGTTGTTCCAGTGTGGAGCTGATGAGATTGATCAGTGAGCAATAAACTTCTATCAAAATACATCAGTGAAGACACTGCTAACCAGGAGACTCTTCATCCTAAAGAGGTGCACTTCTTTTCTGGTTCCTCCTAATTCTGATCACTGGCTATACCTGCATTATCTTTGTGGAGCCAAGTTAAAATCTATGATTAAACAGCAGTTTGTATTGTCTGTTGCACAAAAGGCATACTATCTTCTAAAAATATTATAGAATATTTCTGAATATTTCTTCTAAAATATTTCAGAATATTTCTGAAAATTTTAGCTCTTTGTACTGCTATATAGGGTTCTGCTTTGTTTTTTCATACTCTCATCAGCATGCCCTGGGTTAAGCTACCTGTAACCTGCAAGTAATCAAACATATTTTAGCTTTAGCCATAGAGGAAGCAAGGTTTCTGCTGTAGTTGGCTCTCTCCTTTTCCAGTACATTTTGTCAAGATGCTTCAGATGAAAGTCCCATGTGGTTATAACTGCATGTCTGCAAGGCAAAAGTCAACTCCTCCTGCTTTTCTTTCTTTTTTTTTATTCATTTCCCTCTCACGTGCTTCTTTGTGCTAGCTAGACAATAATCTTGGTATGGAGACTTCTCCTTTCACCCTGCAGCAGGAGAAAAACATTTCAGAGGCAGCACTTAAGGCAGATTTTTCTAGCTATTAATATTTTAAGATCCTGCCGTTGGCAGGAATTTGGAAAGTACCACGTTCTTGGTGGGGCTGTAGGAGACAAGGTGGGGTTTCTTCAGCTGCAGAGTGATTGACACACATGCTGGAACAGCAATTACTACTGTGAGTTACCCTAGGGTTGAGCACCTGAACTAATAAACAAAAAAGCATTTTAAAAAGTCTTCTGCTTATAGATACAGGCTAGATTGGTCTATTTATCTATGTTAAAAATCTGTATGCTGTAGTGAACATATATTGCTCAGTTCCAGTTTTAAACCTGCTTTGAGCTGCTAATCATTGTGGCTTTCCATTACAGATATCTGTTTTGATTTCTACATCCTTCATAAAATTATTATTATTAATTCACTAAGCTGCCACCTGTTTCTAATATCTGCCCATTCTGTAAGATTAAATTTATTGAGGTGCAGGCAAGGCATCTGCAGGGTGTTTTTAAAGGTGAAGGGTAGGAAGGCATCCCTGTTTCAATTGACTTAACATTTATTGCATTGATGTGCTGTTGTTATGTACATGACTGTCATAAGAAAAAACCCCCTAAGACTAGATGTGACTGTAGACCATGTGGAGTCACTAAATATATATTTTATTTAATCTCTACTGGTTTCCTGATTACTGCTATCTGGAGCATAAGAAGTGACCCAACCTGTCTGAGATTTTGCTGGTAAAGCCTGACAGATGAGATCAAGTGGCACATCTGTGCATCCCCCACAAAAGGCCAAGAAAAGCTTGCATTAGGTATTCCTAGGTCTGTTATGCAGACACTGCATAACCAATTGTTCAGCCTTGGGTTTAATAAAGGAATGAGATCATCTCCTGAATTTTAAAAGTGAAGCTATGACCTACAGTAGTACACTTACTGCACTTAGAGTAGTACACTTACTAATATCTAAGATGTTGAATAAAAGTGTTTTTTCTCAAATTACCTGAAGTATTTTGAAAAATACCATTCATTGAACTGATAAATCAGGGTGTAACATAGCTGAAGCAGAAGTGCATTAGCACTTTCTGTGCATTAGCTACTTTTGTATTAGCAAAATTGTGCATTTTGCTACTTTTCTTACTGAAGTTTAAAAACAGCTGAGCAACTTTTTAAAATTGCATTCTCTTGTGCAATTTTTGTAGAAAAAAAGTTTTTCATATATTTAGAGTGCTTTTTGCTTTTCTACACAAAGGTGTGAAGTTATGCTTTTCAGAGTATGTGGCATACTGCAGCATTGTTTTCCTTTGTATTAAAAAGTTTGTTCCAAACTCGGAGGTAAAAAATAATAAAAATAAAAATGCAGCACATTAACAGTTGTACAGGTTTGTTTTTTTTCATAATTTCTTTTCCTCCAGAGAAGGAATCAACTGCCAGACTGAGCAAAACATGCAGCACAAAAATTTTTAATGTAGAAAAAAAAGATTGACTTCTTTCTCGGTAAGCTTTTCATTCTTTAGGTGTTGCAGTTAGTTTCTCCTGGACTGTTCATCTTTGTTTATTTGGAGTTTCATTTAAAGCCAAGGGCTTTTTCTCTCTTTCATTAAGCAGACTTTGTCTACAGAAAGATGTCTGCAGGTATTAGCTTTATATGTGTGATTACTAGAGTTAATATGGAGCAACGTTCATGCTGAATGTAGAGACCTGTTTTTTTTCTTAGAAAAAGGATTCCAGGAATACATAGTGAGTTTAAATGTACAAATTGGTGTTATTTGAGACTTAAGTACCAGAGTAATTTCCAAAGCCAGCTGTAAAATGTAAAAGACCCTGCTGGTATATACACAAAGTCACCATCCATGACATGAAGGCAAATGGAGCTCAAGCTGAATAAGCATGAAGCACACATCACAACACACACAGTTATTTATTTGCACGAGTGAGATGTTTATGTTCAATATGTATTTATATATATTCATATATATTCAGTATATATTATATTGAATTTAGTAGGATTTGTCAGAGGTGGACAACAACAGTAAACAGCACCTATTGTCATTTTTAACCAGAATCCCATTTTCTCCAAACCATGGAGACCTAAACTAGATCACAAAAGATAATATCCTACCTGAAAAGGGAATATTTTCTAGTGTGCATTTTAAACTAAACTGAGGGTATGAAATATGTGACCATTTAATCATTCTGATTCTGAAAGTACTTACAAATCTGAAGTTTTCTGAATAGCACCTTGGCCTGTTGAATATAAGTGTGACCTAAGCAGTAAAGGGGATATAGATCTACATGGTACAGTTAGCAGGGATAAGGAAGGCTAGGAATGATTTCTTTATCATCTTTTAAAAAAATATTCATGACCAAGGATATCTGCTCAAACTATATCAGTTTTCATATGAACCTTGTTATTTTTGCAAATCTTTGCTGTTTAGTTGACGTGTTCAAAGTTATTAAGGACTTTGAGGCCAGTAACCTTGGATGCTAAATAAGGATAAAGTGAGAATGGACTGATCTTAATACTGTGTTTTAGGAAAGAAAACTACCAAAAAAGTCATGGAAGGGTAGGTAAATGAATGGATGGTTATAAATTAATTCAAAGGTGCATTTTCCCATATCATAGGAAAGTTGAGAGAGATACTATGCTATATATAAAATTTTGCTCAAGTGAAAACGAGTTTGTCCTAAAATTGCTATAATCTTGGAATGTTTACTAGCACTGCCCTGAATATTTCCATTACCAGACATGCTCACAAAAAGACAGCAAAAATGCAAATATATATGATATCCATATTAATATTTTAGAATTGCACAGAATGGGCTTCAGTGCTCCACTTAAAAAAAACCATAAAAATCAAAGAAATGTTGCTCTTACCTTTTAGTGATGGTTGTTGAACTGTCTTTCAATCTGATGGCATTATTAGTGCTGGTTGTTCCTAAAATTTGCAATATACTTATTCTTCTGCTTTGTTTCCCATTCATGCTTGCATTTTGGCTGAGCAGACAAATATGAGCTGCAGACAGAATTGTTCAGGTAGGTTTGAAGTTGAGCAGAATGAGTCCATCCCTCCACAAGTGAGAACTTTAGAGCCATGGCCTTTGGAGACACGTAATTATTAGTCAACAAATAGTCCTCTCACTGGTGATTGATGTACTATGATCCTTCTCACTAATCCTTTCTGTGATTCTTCTAATTAATTGATGAGGGAGATTAGTAGGAGTGTTTATGGACCAAGGGAAAACCCAGCCTTAAGGGAATATATTTCTGATGTTTTCTTTTACCCTTTCTTTTTTTCCTCTCTTTCATGTAACTACTACGTAGGAAGAAAATATTGACTCATATCCTCAGTTTGCCAGGTACAACTCACTGCTGTGGTTTTTTTACACCTACACCTGAATCAAAAGAATGACAAATTCTGAACCTATTGTCTCAGGAAGCAGATACGTTTACATGTCAGTGTGCTGCTGGATCCAGTTGAGGCACAATCAAACAAGAACAAGTCCAATGACTTTGGAATTACTTGTGAGCCTTTCTTCCTGATCCAATGTCTTTGGCTGTAATTCTGTCCTCATTCAAACAATATTGGGCACTTAGCTGCCTTTTTGTAAAACTGCTACTCAATATAGTGAGCGCATCAGTTTTATGTATCATTAATGATATGTGATATAACATAAAATTAGATTCGTGTGGATTGACCATACTTAATCTTGACTGCAGCCTTTCATACAAAATTAAAGTTTCAAAGTTTTCTGAATTAATTTGAACCAGCAGAATTGATTTATACTACATCAGCACTTTGCCACATGTGACTGTATAATTTTTCATGTGACAGGAGAAACCCCAAAGACAAATTTATCTTTTTACAAAACTATCATTTCTTACATGAAACTGTGGTATATGTTTTTCTCAGAGAGAAGTGTCAGCTTACAAGATGCAAAAGTTATCAGAGTATGTAAAATGAGCCCATTTTCATGGTCTTTGAACACATTACATGTTTGCTACACTGGTTACAATAGCTCTTTTACATCCTGTGAAGGTTTCATGTAATTTCCTATGCCTGTATCTCCTTTTTAAAGTTTCTAATTTTGCAAGCATGGAATATTTTTTCAAAAAAATAGCAGTAGATGTAATTTTTAAATGTAATATCTGGGAAATAATAGCTGGGAGACAAATAGAGAGAACAACTTTCTTTTTATTATTAAGTTTCTCTTAAGAAGTAATTTTTTATGTGTTGTAGTATCTCAGTGAAGCAGGCCTATTCTCCTTAAAGCAGAAGAGCATTTTCTAGTTAAGAAAAACCTTTTCTCCTTTGAAGAACTCTGAGATTTTCTGTTTTGCTTCACATGACTGCACGCTAGTTTGCATATTCCAAATTCAGAGTAATATGAACAAGGTGTCCCCAGCAGCTCTGTATTCCCAAAACCAACACAACAGGAATAAATTTTCTTAGAGTTGAATTTGCTACTAATTTGGCCTTTGCCCATGAGAGGAGTGCAGGCAGTGGCTTCAACAGTGTGGTATTCAATTTGTTTGTGCCACCAAAAATCCCTTCAGAGAGGTTCTGTCTAAAAATAACTGGTTTTTATTGAGTGTTGGCTTGAGCTCAGTGTTCCCTGCAGAGAATGTGGTGGTGTGTATGGGGTAACCATTGCCGCAGCAGAGATGAAGGAAGGAAGGGAGTTTAATGATATGGCTGAGATAAGGTTGTTGAGCCTCAGTCTAGGAGGAAGGAGAAGGAAAACAGGGAAATATGGCACAAGGACAGAACAAGGCTTCACTTCAAACTGCTTAGTTTTGAATGTATTGGGCTTTTTCTGCTCAAAGCCTTATCTTTTAAGCTGTCCTGACAGCCCTCTCAACAGCTTGTCCCATCTAAGAGGATGCTGAATTATTCATTCTTCAGAACTGAATTTACAAATTAATATATTATTAAATATAGCCATATACAAAAATATAAATCTGTCATCTCACAGGGATGTAAGGGACACAACGAGACTTTTGATTGGAAATATTTCAGCTGCCTTATTACCTAAACCTTCATTATTTACACCTTTACAAAGACAGTTATACATATGGCCTTGCAAGCAGAGGTAGAAGGATGGATTTGTTCTTTTTGCCATATGTAAAATCCATAGTCACCTTAAAAGCAAGTATTTCAAGCCTGGCTTGAATGTATGGTGAAATTATGACATTTTAACTCTTTCAGAGTAGATAGGAAAACAGTCAAGCAAAACCTGAGATACCAGATATCTTTGTGAGAAAAAAACCAGAGTTCTAAGTGGTATATCCAATAATGGGGAACTAACTGAGAACTTAGACTTTACATCTTCAGTAGGTCTGGTATTTCTGGCACACTGATGTCCCCGGGGCCAGAATCAAAACCATGACCATAATAATGAGTCCATCACCCAAAACTACTTGTCCTTTTTGCAGTGGGATAATCTGCATAGCTCTATTTCTGATAAACCTGACACCTTTTCATGCTTGGGATTCAAACTGTATCTGGAAAGAGAGGCCTGGCAATCTACTGAGACACACAAAGAATAGAAACACACTGAATTTTCTGGGAAAGCTGAGCTGGAATCAGTCTGAATCAGAGTTACTCCACAGCAAAGGGTACAAAAGGAACAAGAATGCTGCCAAAGGAAGTGATGCAAGGCCGGAAAGGCTTAGAGTCACTTTGCATACTGAACATTTGTCTTCTCCCTTCAAAGTAATGAATCAACATTAATTTTCCACACCTTTACATCTCACTGAGTTCCTGGGCAAAGTGTTATCTCCCCTGATTTAAGATTGTGCAATAAGCTGGTTAATGTGCACAGATACAGATGGTTACACTCCTATTGTCACTGCCCTTAAGTGTTTGCTTTAAGCCCCTGTTACATTCAAGTGGAAGCCTATCTCTTTTTACAGGTATTAATCATCCCTTAGTCAGAAATCCCGGTGTGGGGGCAGGTGAGCTGTGCTCAGGAGGCATCGCCCTCAGCAAAGGTGTTGCCTCACAAACGTGTCCCAGTTGTGCCACTGCTAGGCCCAAGAGGAGCAGTTAAAGGTAAGGCCCAAAATATAGACCTGCCTGGATTAAAGACACTTAGGCTTAATGTAGGATTGAAATTAGGAAATTAGATATTCAATGGGGGGTGATGTCTCTCAGGAACTAGGGTGGAAATAGAGTTGTGCTATCAGTACAACATGCAGTTGGGGTCTGTCTCCTCCGGTGGAAGAACTGCTTGTCTTTTGGTCTTTGATGTCTTTGTGAACATCTCTGTTTCTGCTCTCAAGATGGTGCATTACATGACTGTGACTTGAAGAACAATTTTCATTCGAGGATGGCTGTGTGAAGGATGTTTGTATGTAGATGTGGCTTCATGTAAGAAACTCTTCATAAGGTATCTGAACTGCCCTCTGGAAGAGATTCTCTATCCCCATTTGCTGTTTATTTGTAAGCCAATATTAATTTTTGACAAAGCTTTAATGCGTTAGCACAATGAAAAGTGCTAACTTTTCAGCCAGCTTGCATGTTTTACTGGGGTATTTTTGCTTCCTTTCATTCTATAAATATTTTTCCTCACTTTGAAAGGAATTAATTTATTTTAATTTATTATTACAAGTATGGTAGCACTGATATTACATTTGAATTGTGTTCTCTTTGGCCTCAGCAATAAATAGACAATCTGGGGCAATGCTGTTTCCGCAGCAGTATTCCAGTCCTAGCGAAATCATGGTCCTGAAAGGTTATTTTTAATACAACATGTGAGATCTGGGTGATCAGGACCAGCAGGCATAAAATACATCCTCAGCAAGATGGTGCTCCACTCTAAATGATCCTCAGAGCTTGACAATACCATGGCTACTCAAGATGTGGTAAGAACTGAAGCTGACATGTTTGGCTGTAGTTCACGTCCTTTCAAAGTGCGAAGAATTTTGGGAGTTCCCTTCTGAAAGATACACTGGCTACAGAAAAATCAGACAGTGGTGTGAAATGTGAATAGTGGAAATCAGGAATCCTGTTTCCCTCTGAGTTTGTACTTCAAGTCTGAGTCTTTAAGGAGTAAGCTCTAGCCCAGAAAGACATAAGCATATTTTTTTATTTTTCTGTCCTTGAATACCTGTTATGAAAACTCTAGCAGTGTGGTATTTCTGAGGCCTCTGTCCCATTTAGGTTTCCTTGCACATTAATTCAAATGTTTTTCAGTGAAGTCAGACATGTTCAGCCCTTTACCCTGATTCCAGTGTACAATTTCCTTATGATTTTCTCAGTGCTGTGCACTGAAAAAATGTTGTTATACTTTTAGCCTCCCTTTGCATCCATCCTTCCTGCTTAGAAAATGAGAGGGACGGGGGTTTTTTGCATAATAAAGGATCAAGAGATCTTCATCCACATTCATAAACTATATTTGAGATCTTTTAGATGAGAATAAAAGGGAATGTTTGTAAATTTTTGTCCTGCAACATTCTGAAGGAGGCTGAATTAACACTGTACATTAGAGTGAGATTTCACAGTATGGTTTCTGGGTGAAAAATCTAGTTAAAAGCTTTTCATCAGACCACTACCCTCGGTAACCTGTGGGGAGTGTGTTCTGTGCCAGTGAGTGAAATGAACTGGGTTGTAAACAGCTTTCTAAAATACAGAACAGAAACCTTGGCAACTCAGTCTTTAACGTGTTCTTGATGACTGGCTCGTCCTGAATCACAGGGGTATTTCTTGTGGGTGAAGTGGGTTTTGTAAGCCCTAAGAGATCTCTATCACTATTTTTCTTTGTTTGTTTCCTTTTTTCTCTTTCAGTCTTTGTTGTACATTAATTTTTTAGTCATTTTAATTTCTGGGAGAGTTACAGTGTCTGACCTTCTCCAGAAAAATACTTTAATTATTTGTATCTTATTTTGATGATTGTTTGGTCTCCATACATAGTTAGTTAACACATAAAATAACAAAATAATAAGTCACATCTTTGTGATTCGAATAACAAATCAGATGCTTTGTAGATTGGTCTCTAGACTGTCAAAATTAGTAAGAAGTCTTATAAATCTTACAATCATACAGTAATAGCACAAAATCTTAAAAGCATAAGATGTCATGAATTAATTTACCGTGCTCCCTTCGTTGTGATCACTTATCAGTTAGTGCCAGACAAAATGCCACACAGGAATTATGTAAATTGCAGTCTTTGAACCACATAATAATTACTTCAGGTCAGGAGTAATGTAATGGGATGTGTAAAGATATGTAAGCACATTATCTTGGATTAAAGAAGTTGTTGTGAGTAACAAATTATTTCCAGTTATTTTCATGATTCCTCCTCCATGTCTTCAAACTCTTTTCCATTAAATATTTTCACTGCAAATGGCATGAAAGCAGGAAAAAAAAGAATGGTAGCAGAACGTTAGTGTCACAGGGAAAGCAGACGAATTTATCAATGGATGCCATAACTTCTCCATCAGGAGTGGCAGGGAGTCTCTGACAAAAGATACCTGCGTGATAGCTCTTCTGAGGGATCCACAGCCAATACTGTCCCAGCAAAATGAAATCAGGAGCTCTCTCCTGTAAAACTGCAGACCTGTTTCTGTTTAAAGAGTTCAACTATCACAGGATATATGGATTTCCTGTAGGTGATGCTGTTCCTCGGCTTGTTTATGGGAGGGACGGAATTTGGGGGCTCCACTGCTACCGGATACAGTGACAGCACAATTATTCCTCTCTGCTCATGATTTTTTGACTTGATTCACTGCACAACTTTTGTACAAAGAGCTTGCAATATTCAGAAGTTCTTCCCTGTATTATGGGATCAAGCCTGAAGCAGAATTTTCAAAATTGTTTCAGGGAGGGCCAAATAGGGAATGGGACATTTTGCTCTGTGGATTGAGATGGTGAAGATTTATAAAGTACTTTTCTGAGCTCTTGTAAAAGTTCTGCAGTATATGCTTGAGATTCCCTGCTGTCACCCTGAGGAAAGCCCATATATTGCAACAGTTTTAACTCAAGGGCATCTGTTTCCAAGTCATTAAGCAGACAAAATACTCTTATGAATAGAGACCATAGGATCAAGCAGCGTATGTAATATAACTGTCTCCCTTGAGAATTGGAAAAAAGTACTCAAGTTTTAACATTGGATGGGTGTTGTCATTTCTGACGGCAGCAGAGCTCTGGAATTTGTATTAATTGTCAAAAGTGAAATGACTGTACTGTTTTAACAGTTGGGATAAGGAAATCCTCATTGAGAACAAATGAGTCATAAAAAGAACAAGGTTTATGCACAGTAATTAACTTCTTGTTGTCCTAGCGTATGATCTATCAGATACTGGCACTAGGCCATCATGATAGAGGACATCAGAGTACCTGCTATGCCCATTTCTCCTTTTTAGGTGAAAAGAGCAAAAAATCTACACATCCTTAATATGCAAAGTTTGGGTAATTTTTTTTGTATTAGTTACAAAAACTTTTTTCCTGTTAGTTACAAAATCTAATACAAGAATAGTGACAAGAAGAAATAATTCACAAAATACTGAAGAGAACAGCAAAAGTTCAATGCAGAATGTGTACAGGATAGTGCATATATACAGTGTATTCTGTGTATTTCATAAATCCTAACCTTTAAGCAAGTTCTAAAATGTGTGATTATACCGAGTCTCCCTCCTTGCAGAAATTTCATTGGCCTCTGTGAAATATCTCTGTGTGCAAGGAGGAAAAAAAACCTTGCTGGACTATTTAACCTATTTATTTAATGGATATCTTTGGAATTGTAAACAAAATTTCTGACTATATTTAGCAGAGCTGAGGTGCTCTGTAGGGGAAGACAGAGAAAAGGAATGTACGTGAAATAGGCACATAGGTTTCCATTTAAGACAACAATATTAATATAAATTTTGTAAAGGTGATATATTTTATAACCCCTGCTCACTGTTAGTAAATTAAAACAAAATATGTGGTAACATTAAAATGGTGAAAACTTTGTGACTGATATAATTTTGCTGTCAAAAGATGACATACAAAAGAAAAAGTAGGATAAATTAATCTCATGTTTAAATTGTAAATATTTGTCTTGGGCTCATACATTATGCTAGTGTCAAGAGTAATGTGTGTGTCTGCTGAAACACCTTTTTATCCATACAGTATGTATAGTTTCCTTATACTTTGTTAAGAAGCTGAACAAGAAGCTTCACTTAGTGTTTATTTTGAAAGCAAAGTCTCATCACCATACTCTGATTTGTACCCGTGGCCTGTCAAAACATGCTGGGAAGAGGTGGGTGAGAAGGGCCTGGAATCATCCACTGGACTGGAAGGGTGTCCAAGCAGCATCACTGGCTGGCATGTGACCCAAGGGGACAGCAGCTACAGATGTATCCATTAGCTAACACTGTGACATCAAAATGACTCTTCCCAGACCCTTCTGGACAAAGGAAGAGATGTATTATGCACAACTGGGATTGCAGTAGCAGTCTGTGACTTTAAAGCTTCCAAGCCTCTGTCTCCGAAGCATGTCCTGCTGCCAGCATCCTTGGCAGTGCAGCAGCAGGACCTCATTAGGGGCTGACCACCCCAAAACTGAACAGTGTTTTCAGAACAGGGAGTAAATTTAGTGCTTGGTTGGAAGCAGGCAGAAACGAAGTAGTGTTTTGTTCCACCCCACAATGCTTTGGGGTTTAAAATGGTTCCCTACTGACTTCTTTAAAAAGGGTTGATTTGCTTTCTGTTTGGTTTTTGGTTGTTTTGTTGGTTCGTTTTGTTTTTTTTTTTCTTGACAAAGTACCCTTGTATAGGAAGATTGCATAAAGAAGTGAATGGCAGAGTAATTTTCTTTGTGGGTGAGAGTTTTCCAGTGTGTGACTGAAATGTGTCCCACAAGGTCCACTGGCATGTTGCTGCATATTGTTGCTGTGGTGAATTGGACTGCTATTTCCCCTAGGGTTATGCACGCATTTATGTGCTTTGCTCAGTCAGGGCCCAATTTTAGATAATTTTTGGTTCTTTCAGCTCTTGGTCAACTGATATTAACAATACCATTTATGAAAGGTAGCTTTGCTATGATTATGTCATGAGCCACACTATGGGCATGAAATTTTTGGAGTAGGTGTTACTTTTTTCTATATGACAGTTTATATTTTGTCTTACTCCTTATATGTTTACTCTTTTCCAATTAACATAGAAATGAAATATTAATACTTAGGATGAGTATAGAATTTTCTTCTTCATAAGTATTCTCTGTATTGATGTTCCCCAGAGGAAATATTTTCAAAAATTAAGTTATAACAATAATTTTCTGTATATTTTGTTTCAACCAGAGGTTTAAGACCCTGATTCTTTTTTTTTCTGTTTATTTTTTCATTTTGTCAAAAGAGTAATTTTTTAGGGGACTTACTGATTTTCCCATAACTGTGCAATATTCTCATAAAGTAACTATTTCTGTTGTTACTCAGACTTGGCCTTTAACTGTATTCTGGCATCTAAAAATGCCAAGTTAAATAAATTATTTGTCCTTTGCAGAAAGCTCTGCTTTTGGAAGGGTTCAAGGTCAGTGTGGATGTAGCTTTGAACACACTGGTCTAGTGGAGGGTGTCTCTGGCCACAGCAAGGGAGCTGGAACTGGATGATCTTGAAGGGCGCTTCCAACCAAACCCTTATGTGACCTCTGTATATAGAAGTATTCTGTAACAGACTCAAACCTATCTGACTGATTTCTCTCTTTCTTTTTTTAATCCATATTCTGAGTCTTTCTGTTATGGTGTTTGGAATCCTCCATTTTTTTAGAAATATTTATTTCTAATTATTAAAAATAATTATGCTGCTCTTAGTTAATTCTCTACTTTGTTTCTTTCAGCTTGAATGTTTGAGTACCTAGACATCCAGTCTAAATTTTAACCTACAGTTTCTAGATTATTGACTTCATTGATTTTTTTTGCATTTGTGGCAGTATTTATATTGTAAGTGCTCTGAGAGACTATTTGCTTTTAAACTGGATTTTGCTTTAAATCACAAAACAGATTTTCACTTGTCCTAGGCACTGTAAAATTAGTGTTTATTAGCTGTCAGTTTTATATAAAGTCTCAACTGATTTTCCTAGTTCAAGGATCACAGATAAATAAGATGATGATCTATTCTTTTTTATTTTCTGCCTCAAAGAAAAGAAAATTAAGAAAAAACAATTTTTAACGAATCAAAAGGGAGGAATTAGTACTAAAATGTATGTGAAATAGAAAAAGCAGAAATTGATGGAAATTGTGAATAGAATTCTTGTGAGGTACAAATAAATCTATAAGGTGAAAACCAGTATAGACTTCATATTCATGCTCTAAGTTTGGAGCACATGTAAGAAGTTATGACCTCACTGAATGCCAAATCCTTCACCAACACCAGAAGCCCTTATATAAGAATTATTTTCCGGAGTGAAAAATCACTAAGTCATCAACAGAGAAAACACAGATTGGTGTCTACGCTTCACTTCAAGGATATGACGAATCTCACTGAAACTAATGCTGTAAAATAACATTAATAATACCTCCTTCATATTTAAATTTAAACATACTTTAATCTGTGTGCTATGCAGTAGTCTTTCCAAAAAGAAATGTCTGTAGATTTGGGATTTAATCGTGACTTTGTTGTGTAGTGCTATATATCCATTCCTAATAGCATGAATAACTTGATGATAATAAAGTCATCTTGTGACTGTTCTCTTTGATTAAAAGCAGGTATCCATTGCTTGAGAATAGTTCGTGTCCATCCCAAGCTATGCTAAGATTTAAAAAAACAGAAACTAGTCATAGCAGCACCTAGAGCAAACTACTTGTGCTATGACTATTATCTGTTATTGAGGATTTTCTCATTTGGTATGCAGAACATTCATGTACTTTACTAAATTATAGGCAATAACCTTTTTGGTTGTTTTTTTTTTTTTTTTAATATAAGCAACCTGCAAGCAGAATACGCACTGTCTTGTTGTGATGTTATTTTTTCTTGCTGAGTTAAATTTCTTCTTGCTGAGTAAATAACAGACTGTTACTGTGTAAAATGCAAAAGAAGGGAGAGAGTTAGACCTTGAGGTAACAATATTCATGTGGACTACAGAAATCAACATTTCTTTTGAAGTTTATCCTTGTGTAGATCAGGCCTGCTTGTGTTACCCCACTTCTTGGAGGAGTATGTGCAAGTGTAAATATTGCATAAATGAAATGCCATACCCTGCTCAGGCTTGTATTTTACTCACAGTTAGTATTTCAGCTCTGGAATTTAATATTTGCTTTTCTCGATCTTTTTTTTTTCCTACCCCCAAGAAAACACAACAGCTCATATATAAATCCAAAATTAAAAGAGTGCTTAAATTCAATTGTTTTGAAGTGGTCCCTTCCACTAAACCCTGTCAGAATTTTTTTTATTCTTGTAGTACAAAGCTAGTTTTTGTGACCAGACAGAAAAAATTTCAATACTATACTGGTGCATGTTCTTGCCAAGTAAATGTACTAGTCGCATTCCTTATCATAATAGAGATTCCTATTTCCAAATGCTACCTAATATGCTGAGGAAAAGCTATGGATATGTGCATTTGACTTCAATTTCCTAGTGCCCTTTAACCATTTTGTTTTATGCATAACAGGATTAACACATTTCCATGAGATAAATGAGAATATGAAGGAACTTTAAGACCTGTTAATGTGTATTTTTTTTTTCTGTGCCTGCTCTACAAGAAGCCAAGTGGAGTTGTTGTTGGTTTTTTTTTTGCATGTTTTTTTTTTTGCAGGACTGTGTTTAGCTGAAAGTGGTTACTTCTAAATGCATTGTATTCATACGATAATCCAGACTCTTGTACAACTATACTGTTTTCTGCTCCTTGGAATGTAATTCAAGGGACTCAATTTCAGAGGTTGCCCTAGCTCCTCCCAATCAACAGTAATTAATTCTAGAACCCTCAGGAATCAGCAGAGGGGTGCGTGCCACTTAAAAGCAGGGACATGATGGTTGTCCAGTGTTTTTCATGGGAAAGACCCATGGATGTTTTTGCCTCCGCAAGGAATAGCCCCAAAGCTCCTTTGCTAAGGAACTTGCAGGAGTGGGTTCTTGAATATGTTAAGTAAGATGTATCACAGCAGTGATGGTTCATTTATCTCACTCTGAATTCCAAATTTCCTGGAGACAGAAGGATGAGAATGTTTTTTGATATTGACGGAAAATGACAAGAACTTTGGAAGTCAAGAAGAACTAATCAAGCGACCTACTTGATGCTCTTTTTCATCAAGTGGTCAACTAATAGGGCTTGAATACAATTGTCAATTAAATTGAAAGCCATCATATACCTTATTTCAGCAGGTGAGGAATAGTCAAACTTAAGTGTTCAATAAAATTCAGCTCTGAATTAGGTTCCATAAAGTGAGATGGACTTGTCTCACATTGTCTTTCCAAAGCGTGAGAAGGGAATGAATTTGTCTACTGTTTCTGGTTCACATCCATCTGCCTTAGTATTCATACATTTAGCAGAGAAGCAGGAGGTGATAGCTAACAAGAACTCCCACAGATTCGGGCTAAAAGCAGCTTTTCTAACAGCAAAAGACACAAAGGGGATCTGACTCCTTTCTCTGTTCTCCTTCTCTTTGAGTGCAACTTCACCAGCTCATGCAGCAGGGCCATGCTGCAGTCATCACACGCTGATATCTTCAGAAGACTGATACACGTTCAGACAAAGAGTTTGCTTTGTAGCCTCTTGTCTTTTGACATACAGCAGGTTGCAGCCTGTCCTTTAATAAGGTCCAGTGACTCAGTATTCTCGAGTGTGGCCCGGCTAGCTCCGTGATGATGTTTCTCTTCACTCGAGTTTCGAGCCAGCATATGTTTGTGGGGTTCACTGATTTTTTTCAGGAATTTGAGTCTATAGAGCGAGTAAAGAAATCAGGGGGGGACTCTTTCTCTGGTTTGCATTCCACAGTTTATTTCTGTGAAGGGGAATCCAAGGGACGAGAGACCAAGGATTTGGGGTCTGAGGGTCTCTTTTAAC